>NC_138548.1:34665475-34857751 GCF_964273705.1 Natrix helvetica
GAGGAGAAAGGTCAAAGATGAAACAGACTATAATATAGTGTATGGAAAGCAGAAGAGCAAATGAAAGTTGATGTGGCTGAATGTTAAGAGGAATTGATATAATATTGAATATTAAAAAAATGTTTGTTGAAATGTAATGGTATACTTTGGATTATATGTGTATTAAAAATTTAGAAAAATCTGTTTGCTATGGGTGGTTTAATTGGAAACCTGACAGTAACATCATAATGTGAAGTATAATGTGTAGCTAGATTCTCCATAAACATAGTAGGATTGCAATCTTATTTAATTCTTAATGATCTTCCTTTGAATGAGAAGTCAAAGGATTCTTCCAAGCCATATTCCTAAAGGTCTTCTAGACTGAAATTCAAAATGGAGGATCCTTTTGTTTGTTGTCATCTGGCAATGTGATAAATAGTTAGGGTCATGTGATGTATGATGGAATCTGATTATGTATGTTTTTTAAACATAACTAATACTTGTCCTTTTCTCCCTTTCTATTGGCACAGGTTGTGATTCAAGCACAAGATGGCAAGGACTAGCCACAGCAATTATGTCCTTCAACAACTGAACAACCAAAGAGAATGGGGATTTCTCTGTGATTGCTGCATTGCAATTGATGATATCTACTTCCAGGCACATAAGGCTGTCTTGGCTGCTTGCAGTTCTTATTTTAGGATGTTTTTCATGAGCCAGCAGCAAAGCACAGCACAGTTGAACCTCAGCAACATGAAGATTACAGCTGAGTGCTTTGATCTCATTTTACAGTTTATGTATTTAGGGAAAATCATGACAGCCCCAGCTAACTTTGAGCAATTTAAAGTAGCCATGAACTCCCTGCAGCTCTACAACATGCCAGAATGTCTGGAAGATATACAAGATACAAACTCCTCTGGTTTACAGTGCTCTTCTTCTGCTTCCAGCACTCAAAATAGCAAAATGATTTTTGGTGTTCGAATGTATGAAGATACACTGGCTAAAAACAGGAGTGATGCAAACAAGTGGAGTGCAGAGCCACCAAGTTCTACTGTGAGTACTTCCCAAAGCAGAGAGGTTGATGATGAAGCTTTGCAAGTAAACAATTTCTCTGAGCAACCTTTGGAGAGTTGCAAAAGGACCAATGCGTCAAAACTCTCAAGTGCCAAAGATAGAGTGCCCAATTCACGGCGCTTTGGAAGAAGCTTTACCTGTGATGGCTGTGGCTTCAGTTTCAGCTGTGAGAGGCTGTTAGATGAGCATATCATGTCATGCACTAATAGGCATTCCTATCAAAACCCCAGATATTTGGGGTCTGAAAACGATGGCAGTGAAAAGGACTCTACTTCTAAAATGTCGGTTTCCCAATTGGAGAAATATCAAGCAAGTGCAAACCAATCTGCTGAGAGTTCTTCCTCCACAGCATCAAATATAACAAGTGGAAAAAGCAGGGGTGCCTCAACAGAGCCATTAAATGAAGAGCGAAGTAGAGCCACAGAAAGGAAAAGGATTATCGTCAAAATGGAACCAGATGATAACCCTACAGATGACCTGAAGGAGTTTAATATTGTTAAAGTAACAAATGGCAATGATTCCACTGATAATGAAGAGCTAGATGATGATGAACCTGTTTATAGGTACTACATTGAGGAAGATGTCAGTGAAAATAGAAGTGTTAGAAAGGCTCTTTTAAAACCCCACATGCTTATCAATGAGCAAGCTAGGAAATATATTAAAAGTACCAGAGTCCTTGCAAGTAAAGTCAGTGCAAATAAAGCCAAGGAGGTGACGGAAAATGCATCTTGTGAACTGTGTGGTCTGACAATCACAGAAGAAGATTTGTCTTCTCATTACTTATCCAAACACATAGAAAATATATGTGCCTGTGGGAAATGTGGCCAAATATTAGTAAAAGGACGGCAGTTACAGGATCATGCACAGACTTGTGGAGAGCCACAAGACTTAACCACCAATGGTTTGAGGAACATGGAGGAGAAAATTGATTCGGAAGAGTGTCCTGAAGAACAGTCCGAAAACCAAGAAATGATGTACGTAGACATGTTAGATGAGTTTGGAGACAGCCATTTTCAGATGAACACACTCCCAAAAAAACAACTGTACAGGGATTCAGCATGCCCTTTCCGATGTCCTAACTGTGGGTTACGTTTTGAAACAGAGAATTTGGTAGTTGAACATATGTCCAGTTGTTTGGAACAAGATCTGTTTAAGAATGCAATTATGGAAGAGAATGAAAGGGATCACCGACGCAAGCATTTCTGTAATCTCTGTGGGAAAGGATTTTATCAGCGTTGTCATTTGCGAGAACATTATACTGTGCACACCAAGGAAAAACAATTTGTTTGTCAGACATGTGGGAAGCAGTTTTTACGAGAGCGTCAGCTGCGCCTTCACAATGACATGCATAAAGGCATGGCCAGGTATATCTGCTCCATTTGTGACCAAGGGAACTTCCGAAAACATGATCATGTCCGGCATATGATATCCCATCTGTCACCCGGAGAGACAATTTGTCAAGTCTGTTTCCAGATTTTTCCAGATAATGAACAACTTGAACAACACATGGATGTTCATCTGTACACATGTGGGGTTTGTGGAGCCAAATTTAATCTGAGAAAAGATATGCGATCTCATTATAATGCTAAGCATTTGAAACGAACATGACCACGTAATGCTTGTTTGACAAGACCTAGAACAAAAGCAAATGGAACACCAAAGCCAAACTAACAGTAGTGCATTAAAAAATTGATCAGCCGTTTTTAAAATGTCTGTTTTTATCTTCATTATAGGGTCTTAAACTACAGTACATAGCATAAACAGTACCTAATGTTTCATTATTGCATTTTTATTTTTGTCTCATGTTAACTTTTTGTTGCTTTTTATTTCCCGCCAGAGTATTCAAGCTATTATTTTTAAACCCTCAAGTTTTAAAAGCACGCTGTAGTATTACCCTAATCACGGGTTTCTATTAAACAGCTTCTCAATTCCATCAACATAGGATGCCTGCTTTTATATTCTATGTGTGTTTTATTTTTTTCCTTTTTTTCTTGTGAACAATTTAAATTACATAAATTTTAAATATGCAAGGATAGTCTTAACGCCAAGAAATAATTACTGGATACTATCTACAACAGAATCCACCATATTTAGGTATATAGAAATTCATGGACATACTGAGTTGCACGAGATTTTTTGCTTCTGTTAAAAGAATATAAGGTACCTTTGATATCCTGTTATTTGCATTTCATGTACCCGGCATAACGAGTGCATTTTGTTACTTCTGCAACAGTATCGGGAGTTGAAATGAGGAGGACTGCACATGAGTTCCATACTTCAGAATCATTTTACATATTTGTATTTCCTGTATAATTTTACACTGTTGTAATCTAAAGTTGTGCGGCAGCTGAAAATATGAGAAGTTCCAATAAATGTGCCCATAAGATACTTCATAAGATATCTGGAATAGAAGTTAAACCAAAAGCACGCACCGTTTTGCCTTCCAGATATTTTAGGGTGGGCCACAAGTGAATTTGAAATCAATTCAGTTGAATATATATCAATTCAGTTTAATGGGAAAATGTGCAAATTGGAATCATGTTTATCCTCATGTAAATACATTTTTTTAAAAAAATGTCATGTTTTTTTTCTATTTGGCTTTACCTGGTAGTCTAAATAGCAATCTATTTTATTTCTAAAAGACAGCACATCTTTTTAATTGACAAGGATTATTTCAAGGTGCTAGATTAATGTACACCTTCTCCATAAAGCTTGTTTGTCCTACCCAGCAATCTTTTGAAGCAGTCTTTTGGAGATTTGGGATAGATATGAGGAAAGATAGTACAAAGAAAAGCAGACAACAATAGGGATGCTTTTGTCAAGGCGTTCTCTTACCTATAAAAATTTTAGGGACTTCCCTATTTCTTCAATCCTTTCTAATTCTGGAAACTCCAAAATTGGAAGTTAGTTTGAATTATTTACTGATGGACAGAAATAATTGAAATGTCAGTCTGCAGTGCTTCTCAATTTTGAAAAATGATTCTGTAAATTTCATATTAAGAGGGGAGTATTGATGCTGCTTTGGTTTCTTAGAGAAGCAATGATGCTTTTCCTTTTTCTACAGTGCCCATCTTTTTTCCTGTATTCACTTTGAAACTAAGGATGATTGAATCACTCTTTATCGTGGGGATAGGGATCCTCCCTCTTCTGTAGCTTCACTTTTTAAAGCTAAAAACTCCTAGTTTAGGAATAGCCTGTAGAGTTCCAGATGTTGCTTAGGAACAATTCCACATTAGCCAATGCTAATACTAAAAATATTGCCAATTGTAGTTCAGCATTTGGAGTGCCATGGATTGGCTTAACCTTCCTAGTGCTTGTTGTTTGTAGTTTCTAAAGCATTAAGTTCCTTAATTTGAAAGCAACAGAATGAATATTTTTTAGCCTAAATTCTGAATTATATTACTGAGGAATAAGCTGTGTGTCTTAAATGAAAAATAAAAACAACTGCCTTACCATCCTGGACATTACAAAAATATTTTTTTAAGGGCAAGAACCATATAATGCCAAAACACTCCCTTTTTCAGGCTGCAAGGATTAACAGTCCTACACTTGTTAGTTAACTACCCAGCTATAAGTATAGACTACCAGTCCTTATTCTCATTTGACTACTATATTCCTTCAACACCAACGCATCCAGATCATCCTACTGAGCAGGATGTGGTTTTCTCCACCCAACCCATTTTTATCGTCAGTAAAGACTGTAGAATCCAGGTTTCTACAATAGGCACAATTCCCGTGAGTTTGAAGAAGATTTTTTGGTTGTATCACTTTTCCAGGGATACGCACTCTTGGACTCAATGATGTAAGTCTGCATCATGCTTTGGAAGACAGACATAAGCTCAAGGCACATGCATATATGGGAGTTGCAAAGAAACATGGAAACATTTCCAGATACCATTACCTGTGATTGATAGTCTCATGATCATTCAAGGCCACTTGTTGCAAGAGAGAGAAAAGTTACCTGCATAGGCAGCAATAAAAGTCATGTCACAAGGAAAAAGAATCATCCCTTTTTTAATCCAATAAAAGGGGGAAAAAGCATTCCTGCTCCATCCTTGGCAATTATTGGTGCAACTGGTGCAATTATTCCATGTCCCTTCCATGTAAAAGAAAGGGCAGATAAGCAGAACCTGCTAAATTTTCTTCAAAACCAGCAGCTAGAACATCTTTGAAAAATGAATAAAACTCTGTACTGTATAAAGAGCTTAGTACATTGCAAAGTGTAAATGTTTGTCACATATGAGCCAACGTAGCACATTCCCGAAGTTATATACATTGATTGCAAGCCTATTTCTAAACTAGTTTCTCCATCAGGCACAGCAGCTCATTTTTTTGACATTTGATGCAATAGCAGCATAACAAGCAATAATGTGCAGAAATACTGGAAGCAGTGTAATGATACAGGATTCTTTGGTAGATTGCAACAGGCATTGGCAATGTGACAGACAGCTTCCCAGGCTCCCAACACACATGCATACATGCCAACTCCTTATACTTGCACTTTGGTTTTCATCTGGTTACTACAAAAAGAGCATTAAAAATTCAAATTCAAATTTTTAATTTGTTAGCCGCTCCCTCTCCGCAAGGGACTCGGGGCGGCGTACAATAAAAATATACATACATACATATAGACATACAGATACATACATATACATACATGTACATACATGGAGGAGGTAGTAATCAAAACATATATCACATTAATAATAATAATAGAAAATTAAAATTAGCCATTAAAATATCCCATGATAAAATATAATTTAAAAAGGACTGTCAGGAGGAGGATAAACTACGGTTGAGCCAGGCCAGATAATTGAAAGAGGTGGGTCTTGAGCTTAGAAAATCCCAAGGCTGTAGGCTATACTAGAGAGCACAAAAATATCTCAAAAGGAAATGGCAAATATTTTCTATATTGTTTTTTTAAAAAAACAAAATTTTATTGGTTTTTAAAAAATTATCAAGGAAAGGGGTAATGGGTAAAATTACAAATTTTGACAGTTACATTATGCAGGAAATGGCCCTCCCCCCCCCATTCTCATAACTTTCATTTATTAATACATTAGATTGTTGCTACTTAATAGTATTTTGTCAGCATAAACTTTTATCTTCAAACAATTTCAATCATTTTATATCAAACAGATTTTCTAGTTCATTTTTGTGATCTGAGTTTTCTCAATGTTGCCTCTTCTCCCCCCTCCAGCAGAGCTCCGGCACCTCCCATGTCCTGTATGTCCTGTATAGTATCATCAGGTTTATCTAGGAGGACTTTGTTTTTTTTCCATGAAGGCGTCAGCCTCCATAGTTGTGTTGATTCTAACTCTCGTGTCCTCCCAGAATATTAGCATACCTTCTGGAATAAGCCATCTAAACCACACCCCTTTCTGGTATAATTTCTTCGCTAAAAGCGAATAGTTTTTTCTTTTATCTCTAACTTTCTTTGGGATTTGTTTCAGAATGGCTATTTCTCTATCCTTGTATTTTAGTGCTTGCCCCCTTTGTGCACTCAGAATCTCATCTCTTGTGGTCTTTCTGAGAAATTTAATGTGTACCTCCCTTGGAACATTGTGTGTTCTGGCATATGCTGAGTTTACTCTATAGACCAGGTCCATGTCCCACCCCATCTGTTGTCTGTCTTTTTTAATATATTCAGCCAATAAATTTGTCATCATATCCCTTAGATCTTCATCATCAGCCTCAATTACATTTTGAAATCTAAGAAAAAAAGACATCTTTTCAAATTCCACTTTTATCTGGTGATTCTCAAGTTCTTGGTTTCCTTTCTGCACCCCCTTTACCTCCCTCCTCATCTCAGCTGTCCCCTCCTCCAAAAGTTTCAGTCTCCGTGAATTTTGGATCGCTCGGTCTTGGTTCTCTCTGAGCTGCTCGTTCATTTCTTTCAATTGATTTTTTAAGTCCTCCTGCCCCTTTAAGAGTTGTTGAAACATCTGTTGAAAGTCCACCTCAGGGGGCTTAGGCTGGAACAAAGAAGTTGGTGTCTGTTGTCCGCTGGGGCTGGACGTTGAAGATGCTGGGGCGGAGCCAGCAAAACCCGGTTTCCCCGGTGGTGGTCTTTTAGGTGGCATTGTAGTAAGCAAAGCTCAGAGATGACAATGTCAATACAGAGAGGAAACAATTGGGAAGGTGGATAGCCAAGAGAGATCGCGAGGCAGGAAGTCCAGACAGATAAGGACCTTTTCTCAGTTCTAGTTCCAGGCAATAAAGCAATAAAATCCTTTGTTCCAAGTTCAGGGTAAAATGTAACAAGAGATTTCTCTGAGTGTCACGGAGACAAAGACAAATGCCAGCAGTTTCTGTGGGTGGAGTCAAATTTCAAAGTACATGAAGACGACGGAAGTGTGCCATCTTGCCCTGCCAGCTCCGGGATCAGAGAGCAACAAACCAGAAGTTTTCAAAGTTTTCAGAAAAAAACAGATCATCACCTCATTTTCACAATTACAGTAAAAAAAATCTGCATTTGCTATGAGCGTGATTTCATTCCAGGCTCCCCCCCCTTCTCCTCTGGGGGCAGAGAGCAGAACAGTTTAAAGCCGCTTGTCCAAGGGGGGGGATCCCCCCCCTCCAATCACACTTCCCAGGAATAGGTTGAAGGTTTTTTCAAAAGGCTGACAGTCTTTTTATTTTCCTTCACTCATGAAAGGGAATGGGGGGAATCTCCATCTCACCGCATTGCAACTGCGTCCTCAAAATCTTCAGTTTGTCCAGCTGCCTCTACGCGAAGACGCCGCAGTGCCTCCCCTCTTGCCTCCCGATGCCTAAGGCGATGCGGGGAGCCCCCCGGCCGCCGCCGACACAGGGGGTCCCCCACTACGCCGCCCCCTCGGCAGGAGCCCCTCCAAGGCATCCTGTGCCCCCCCCCGATCAAAGGGGAGCCCACCAGGAGTGCGCGGGGCGAGCAAAGCTTGCCCATCGCGAACCGCAGCCTGAACCGGAAGTCATTTTCTATATTGTTTCTAAACAAAACTACATGATGGTTTACATGTAATCAGATTACAGAGTCATGGAAGTCTTCAATTTTATTCAAAATAAATCATCTGAGTTCAGTGTATATTCCAAATAATTGTGTTAGTTTAGTATTCATGTTATGCCTACTTCTAAATGACTAGTGGTAAAAGTTGGATTTTGGATTGTACACTTCATGTGAATCATGAATATTTCTTTCATCAATTAATGGAGAAGTTCTAAAATACTCTACTCAAATGAATAGTATAGTATACTTTTAAGAAATACCAAAGTTCTGAAAGCATCATACTTTCTTCTTGGGAAAAGGTACACTTTAAAGATATCCTCATTTTCCTTGAAGCATCTTTATATCTTCAAAGCTTAAAGATAAAACATCAGGCCTGCTGATGGATAGATAGCCACTGCAGTTGCTTCAGCATAGAATACAGAATCACAAAGTTGAAAGGGAACTTGGAGGTCTCATAGTCCACCCCCCTGCTCAAATAGACTATAGCATTTCAGACAAATGGCTGTCCAATTAATTTTTAAAAGCTTCCAGTGATGGAGCACCCACAACTTCTGAAGGCAAGCCATTCCACTGGTTAATTGTTTTTGCTGTCAGGAAGTTTCTCATTTCTAGGTTGGTCTTTCCTTGATTAGTTTCCATCCATTGCTGCTTCTCCGGCTTTCTGGAGAATAGGTTTACCTCCTCCTCTGTGGCAGTCCCTTAGATATTGGAACACTGCTATCATGTCACTCCAGTCCTAAGTACATGATCAGATATCCCATTCTGGAACCAGGCCATTGCATTTTAAACCAGCTACATCTCCCAAAACACTTCCAGGAGATGGAGTAGGCCCTTCCCTCGAAGAATCTACTATCCCTTGAACCCAGGTGCATGTCACCTCCTGAGAGGCTATAACTAACCAGGAAGGAAGGAGATCTAACACAGGCTGTAAAATTTAATATTCCAAGGATCCTACCTGCTTCAACTGGTGTAGTCAGATCAAATTCAGCCCTAATAACCAGACAAGACTTCATAGTTATCTCCACAGAACAGCATAGTACAGCCCAGTCCAATTCCAGATCCAGAAGACTATCCAATGGATGTTTAACAATCCCCAACAGCTCTGGAAGGATTTCCACAACTCTTCTATCCAGAAGGGACCAGTTACCCAAAATAGGTTGCTAGGTAGCTGTCCAGCTGGTATATTTCCTTACCTATAGCAGTGAAGAAAACACAGAAGATGGTATATAAAGTATCATCTATGTTAAACTGAAAAAGTAACCATGACTGTTAATAAGACTCTTAAATGATAAATATCAGTGTAGACTGTACAGTGATGAGGTGGGAGGTAATTGTCAAACTTATGATAGGCCCCATTACATAATTTGTAAGATGCATCTAGGTTTGGCAGCAGAATCTAATTGAATATTAGATCAATATTCAATATTGAATATTAATAGTAAGAGTAGTTTGTTAATGGAATTATGAGAGATGGTAGGTTCTCCTTTGTTAGACAACCATTTGCCTGTTACGCTTTAATTTGGATTTCAGTCTAAGTAGAAGATTAGTCTTGAAAGTTGGGCTTCACATTAAAAGCAGCAGCCACAGGGCTATGGTTGAATCAGTGCCATATCACACTAATGTACAGCAGGATTTCTCCAAAGGGATCTAGCATAAGACCACTGACAGAAAAGAATGAAGCTTGACTTGGGTTGTTGTTGGGCTTTTTTTTTTTACATTTCAACCAGCCTATGTAATATTAACTGCAATAAAAGTGAAGACATTAACAAACAATAATAGGTTTCTCTAACAGAAAAAACATTAAATAACTGTTGATGTAGTTGCTGCCAAGGTCTTTTCTTATTTTTCAGTATTTCAATCAATAAATGGCTAGCCTCTTGTAATGCTGTGTCAAGCTTCAGCCTACAGACAGGATTGAAACCAATTAGGCAAGCTCCCAAGAAGCCAAGATTTTCTGTTAACTAGTTTTTATTGAAGAAAATATTGGAAGATATGACAAAAGAATTCCAGTGACTACTGTGTCTGAAGAATAAACCCTATTTATAAAATCAGTATTTCAAATCCTTTGGGGTTTCCTTTTCTTGCTTGTCTGATATACTGTAATAGACTTCTCAACTTCCACTTTTTGAACAGGAGGCCCAGTTTCTATTTGTCCCTTGTTTTGGAAACAGATCTGTATTCATACTTAACTTTCTCTGACAACATGACAACTAACTCATATACTACATTTTTTTTTCAGTGAACTTTACAATGAACACTTCATTGGTTTGACAGCTGACCAAATCATAGGTGGCACAGAATACCTGCACCTAGGTTACCCAGATATTGGTTAATAAGCTTCTTCAAAACTTGATATCCATCACTGATTTTTCTCTGACGAATTCATAAAATAATAAAGCTCCCTGAATCTGTTATAAATAGACTATATATATATATATATATATATATATATATATATATATATATATATATATATATATGTGTGTGTGTGTGTGTGTGTGTGGTATTTGTACTGATAAATAAGTATATGTATATATACATATATACATATATGTATGTATGTATGTATGTATGTATGTATGTTTATGTCCCTTTCGGGAGAGGGGGCGAGTCCCTTTCGGGAGAGGGGGCGGTATATAAACGCTAATAATAAATAAAAATAAATAAATAATAAATACACACACACACACGTATAAGCTATCTGTAGCATATATCATCTTTTTACATGTAATGCAGTGTTTAGCCTATAACCAATTATGCAAGCCTTCTGGAAATAATTTATTTTATTTAATTTTTGGGTTTTTTGGGTAGAGTTCATCTACATTCTGCTCAGCCTGCAGCAATACGAAATCATGGCTATTATAACAAGAAAGTATGACTGGAGAAGAAACTAAAAATGGGTGGATACAACTATTTCAAAATAATTTGGTTTTTTTTTTTCTACGTTACAATCAAAAATTCTTCAGGAAAATTCTAAGGCAATTTTTATCTAAAATGTCATATAATTCAATTAGCTTTAATAAATAAACCAAAAAAAACCCCTCATATAATTATATAAAACATTGTCTTATAGCTTGAAAATGATACTATACGATACAATACTTATAAGATTTATGGATACTATTCCTAATCAATTGTTCCTTCTTTGTAAAATTGAAAAAAAAAATGCCATTACCAGCAGGGGTCAAGCTCAAATTAATCTGATGTGATTCTTTAATTACTTTAATTCATTTGTTGAGAAAAGTAGCATTGAGTTTTGTTTTGTTTTCTTACTTTTAGATTCTTGCCATCTATCTATTGCTACCACATGGTGTCATCCTTGCTCATAAAAAGCAAAGCAATTCTTGTTCAAGTCTTATTTTAAATCAGTATTTAATTGCCATAGTCCTGGTCCCATTAATTAAACACAAAGGTTTGAGTGAACCCAAATATGGCCCAAGCAAGACAGACAGACATACTCAGCCTCAGAAATAGTCTCTCCTCAAGGTATTCAAACCTTATTTCTGTTAATTTACAAAAAGTGCCTATTAATTTACAATACAGTGACCCATCATAAGACTTAATTAACAAAGCCCACCACTGACGTTATTTATCCTTCCACTCTCATGTAGATAGACGCAAGTTGACATGACTTGTCTTAGTCACTACGTATGTACCCAAGATGGCGAACCTATAGTACGCGTGCTCAAAGTGGCACACAGAGCCATGTCGCCTGGCATGCGTGGCCTCGCCCATTCCTCTTCTGGGTTTCTAGAGCGTGTGCCTGCAATAATCAGCTGGCCTTCATGTGTGCAGCAATGCCGGAAACAGGAAGAGCTGGTCTTCTGGTTTCTGTGTGCGCATGCATGCCAGCCAGCTAATCGAGTATGCATGCATGCCAGAAACTAGAAGTGGAGCTGTCCGGTGTTCATGCTTGCACCAGAAATTGGATGTTCCTGTTTCTGTGTGCGCATGTGCACCAGGCAGCTCCCCTTCTGGGTTCCCCAACAAGCATGTGCGCGCAACAAACGTGTGTGTACAATGTGCATGCACACTCCCTTTTCAGTGCTCGGTGCCGAAAAGGTTCACCATCACTGCTATATACTTCAAGAAAATAACTGCTAGATTTTTTTAAAGGTTGATGTATATTCTACATAGTCTGCTGCATATATATCAGTAGTTATCTAATCTAGTATAAGACAATTATCAGTATGGGATTTTCTTATTGCTAGGGATTGCATGCCTTCACTGTGTCTAACATCTGATATTCAGAGATAAATTGTATATTGGCATTCTGCATATCATAAACACAGCATACAAGCATGTTCTGAAAAACCTTGATTATTCTCCTAAAGCATATGCACTAAAAACACAACCCCTATGTGTTAAAATATGTGCTAAAAACATCTGAGGGGTAAAAATGCTATTCTAATTTTAATACCAAAGCTAATGTTGAAATCTGATACAAACCTATTTAAAGTAAGTTTCAATAAACAAAATAGAATTTACTCCTGGCTATGTTTGTAAATCCCATCAATTGTTTAGAACCCTCACAGGGAGAAGTAATTTTATCAGATCAGTATGGAAATTTAATAATAGGTTTTCAAAAATGATAACAAACTTTAGCAATTTTAAGGTAATTGCATTAATTGCATACAAGGAAGTTCTGTTTCACATTAGCATAACAGACAAAAAGTTCAAGAATGATCAATATATAAAAATATATACTTAAATTCTCTGGGCTGTGACTGCAATAAAAATTACTACTACTAAAATTCATGCAATTTCCTCCACAAGGTGAGTTTAAAATGATATAATATGGGAAATAATTAGTGAGGTCATTTTATTACTTCTTCCCCAAAAGAGTTAAAGTATAGGGTAACTTTGCCTTGTTCTGATGATTTCAAATACCTGTAATGTGATTTTGTTATTTGGGATAGTAAACCACCTTTTAAATTTAATTAAAAAGGATGATAAATTAATTAAAATAATTAAATTATTTAATTGGGAACACCCTTTTCCTATTTTCTGATTTTCTCTCCTTGTGTTACATTAAACATATGGCTTAAATATATGAAGTGAGAGACTATATTTGTAACAAAATAATACACTTCCATTTGAAATAACATCAATTAACCATGGTCTAAAACAGGGGTGTCAAACTGGCAGCCCGTGGGCCAGATGCAAACCAGGCCCACCCCTGTTTCGCAAAGGCAAAAAAGTCACAATACGCCATGATACGTCACATGATGCAATCAAGTTTGATACCCGTGGCCTAAAATGTGTATGTGAATGCTTTCTTCTATGTGATGGAAAGAAAAACTTGTTGAAAGAATAAACAATTTTAAAGAATCTGCTTGCCGTAGATAAAGATTTTCTTTTTAGAACTACTTCATTTCCTCCTCCCTCTTCTTCTGAGTACTGTACTGATGTTATGTAAATGATCAATAAACATTACAATATATTGTCACTGGGTATTACATCCTTACTGGTTTTTGGAAGACAACCTTCTTTATGAATTCTTTTCTGAAGATTTGTTATTCTTTTGCAAAGCTTAAGGTTTTTCTTTTGCCATTTATTTATATAAGAATCCACAAAGAATGACCTTACTCTCAGTATTCAAAATGTTCTAAAAATACTGAGAGCAAGCTGTACAGTATATGCAAGATAGGGTCTAGATCCTACAAGACTACTTCTTCCAAACGTTGCCTCTCCTACATGATTTGATAGACTTGCCTGCTCCAGATTCCACTGATAAAACAATTGTATTTATTTATTAAATTTGTTTGCCACCTCTCCTGCTGTGAAGTGACTCTTATCTTATGGCAGGGTTGGGGAGTGATGGCTCTTTTGATTTGTGGACTTCCTGAGTCAGCAACGCTGGCAATTCTGGGAGTTGAAATTCACAAATCACAAAAGGGCTTTTTTGATGTTTGTAGCACACTGCTGGCTTATATTTAAGTAATTTTCTATTTAATATAATATTTAAATGGCTGACTTTAGTGCCTAGAGGATTATAGGGTGCACTATAAAGTATAGGGTATATAGAGTATAGGGTGCAGTATAAAGGCAAGAAAACAACAGTTCTCCCCTATTGTTTATTCATAATATTTGTTAACTCAAACAAAGGCTTTCTCCAAAGAGGTATTTTATTAATATTTCACAATCATGTTATTACAATAACCTATAAAACATTCTTAACCCTACATGGTTAAGTTGTATTGCCCCAATTGTTTGTTCTCTCTTCCTTCATTTCTCTATCATCAGTGCTGCTACTTTAACTTTACTCTAAATTGCCCTACTTGCTGTAGCTTCAATCCTCCATTAACTTTAGGTCCTTTTTGCTCTCATATTATTTTTAGGAAAAGTACACGTCTTCACCATATTTTAGAGCTACATGGCCATTTATCTAAGGTAACGTGAGAGATTTAATTAATTCTAAATGTTTTTCACTCAGGTAAAGAATGGTTAAGGACCTTTGAAATGATGTTTCTGTGAAGGAAAATGGATCATGTACATATAATTTGTGTAATTCCGTGGTTGAATAGTGGTTAAGTAGATCTCAATTCTGAGTTTTATCTTTGCTGAGGCATTGAAATGCCAGACGTACACTCTTCCTTTTAGCATAATCAAAATGGTAATGGAGAGCAGATCTCAATAACTGAAATAAAGGGCACATTCCCACAGCAGTCTAAAATGATCAATGGGATCTAAGCATGGTTCAGTCCCTGACCCCATCAGCAACCACTTTGTTGGTGAAACCTGTTAAATTATGCTTAGGTTAAAAGTCTGCCTAAGCATAAGAGGGAGAAATATTACTTTAAAACTATAGCAGCTAAAAATGGTTTTAAACTGCCTATAATGAAGACAGATTCAAGATGTTTGTGTCACTTAGAAGACAGGAGGGTGAATCCTTAGTTTAGAATGTTCTAAGTACAGAAAGCCCACTTGAGAGACGTAAAAGCACTGCCCCTTTCTATGTGGTTCCAAAATATACATTCTCTGAACAGCCAAGTTTTATTTAGCTGTCTTGGCTTACATCCAATATGCAAAATCCCCTTGTCTTTCAGTTACTTATTCTCGGTATCTTTTATGTTTTAAGCCAGCAGCCACACTTTGTACTACATAATTCAGTACATTTAATTGTGCACTGTGTGAAAAATCTTATTTCTTTTGAAGATACTTTCAGTAAACCTGAGATCTATTACTATTAAATACACTAAAATGTGAAATCATATCTGACAATTCTGATTAGTGTTACCCTTCATACACATTGAGTTCTTCCCAAGGACCTAGGATATCTTCATGTAGCAGTATTCATGCAGATCCAAGCAGGATGGCCTTTTGTAATTGAAAGATATTTTGCCAATGCAGATTTTGTAATGCTGCCTATTTGGGGGGGAGGGATATGGCACCCAGTGCACCGATATCCACTGTTATTATTATCACTTTTTCAAAGTAGATGTTTGGTAAACTAAATATTAAAATAATATTTTCTATTATTTCAGAACTAAATATTCCTGCCTATTTTCTCTACACAACTCTCTGGAGGGTTGGGCTAGGGGGGAGGGAGCTGCTCAAGGTCACCCAGCCAGGGAAACCCAGGACAAACTGTCTCCAGTCCTCTAGATCAGAACCTGAACCACTAAACTTGCTCTCTCTATATATTCTGAAGAAGTGGAAAAATAGTTATTTTCTATACTTAAAAAACCCCTGCATGAACCGATAAACTTGCTTAAAAAAAGACCTACGTGTTTGTGATTGATACATTAGTTTGATATAAAGGAAGACCCATAACTTTTCAGTCAATAATAATAGCGCGTGAGGGGAAGCAAACTCAGTAGTATACGCTCAGAAGCAATGCTGCGACTGGGCCCTGAGTCTCGACATGATGGCTCAAGTTTATTTTGAGATAGTTCAGTCATTTTCCCGTTAGGGAGCTGACTTTTTCCTCAGATAATTCCCCCCCCCCAACGGTTCCTCCTACTCCAGCCGGCAGACAACGCCCCCTTCCCCCGTGCGCGCCCCGAATCTTCCAGGCGCCGCTAGAAGGGAAGGGCTGAACCCCGAAAGTAACCTAAACATACGAGTTTAACCACTCGAGTCACTAGAGGGAAGGGCGTAACGGCCTCCCTAAAGGCGGTTCCAGACCGCCCAAGGAGAGGGCCCCGAATCTTTATTGGTCGCTGGTGACATCAATCCTTCTAGTCGGAGCGCGCCTCCTCTGGAAATTTCTAACTGTGACGGAAGAAGGGGCAAGGACATACCAAAGGGATTGGTTAGAGATCGGTAAAGAATGACGTGATTGGGCGATTGGCTTCTGGCAGATTCCAGAAGCCGACTCACTGCGAGTATAAAAGGAAGCTGAGGCGAACGCAACGGCAAATCGCTAAGGTTGTCCGTTGTTGGCGTTTAACGACTGGCTCCTGAAAACTTTCATTTTAATCCTCGAAGTTTTAGAGGGATATCTTGCTCGCGTTCCTGCAACTATGTCGGCCAAAGCGCCTGCCATAGGCATTGACTTGGGCACCACGTACTCCTGCGTCGGAGTTTTCCAGCACGGGAAAGTGGAGATTATCGCCAACGACCAAGGCAACCGCACCACACCGAGCTATGTTGCCTTTACCGACACTGAACGCCTCATCGGAGATGCAGCCAAGAATCAAGTGGCTATGAATCCCAACAACACCATTTTTGATGCCAAGCGTCTCATTGGCCGCAAATTTGATGACCCAACGGTGCAGTCCGATATGAAGCACTGGCCTTTCCGTGTGGTGAGTGAAGGTGGGAAGCCCAAGGTGCAAGTCGAGCACAAGGGTGAGAGTAAGTCCTTCTTTCCTGAAGAAATTTCCTCTATGGTATTGACCAAAATGAAGGAAATAGCCGAGGCTTACCTGGGTTGCAAAGTCCAGAGTGCTGTGATTACTGTACCTGCCTACTTCAATGACTCCCAACGCCAAGCCACTAAAGATGCAGGTACCATTACAGGTCTCAATGTATTGCGCATCATTAATGAGCCCACGGCTGCTGCCATTGCCTATGGTTTGGATAAAAAAGGGAGTAGAGCCGGTGAGAAGAATGTTCTGATCTTTGACTTGGGTGGTGGCACATTTGATGTTTCCATTTTGACCATCGAAGATGGCATCTTTGAAGTGAAATCTACTGCTGGAGATACCCACTTGGGTGGGGAGGACTTTGACAATCGCATGGTGAGTCACTTTGTGGAGGAATTCAAGCGCAAGCATAAGCGTGACATTGCTGGCAACAAGCGAGCAGTTCGACGGCTCCGCACAGCCTGTGAGAGAGCCAAACGTACCCTGAGCTCCTCCACTCAGGCTTCTATTGAAATTGACTCATTATTTGATGGCATTGATTTCTATACATCCATTACCCGTGCTCGCTTTGAGGAGCTCAATGCTGATCTCTTCCGTGGTACTCTTGAACCTGTGGAGAAGGCTCTTCGTGATGCTAAGCTAGACAAAGGACAAATTAATGAAATTGTTCTGGTTGGTGGCTCAACTCGTATTCCCAAGATCCAAAAGTTGCTCCAAGACTTCTTTAATGGAAAAGAGCTAAACAAAAGCATAAATCCTGATGAAGCTGTGGCATATGGGGCTGCTGTGCAGGCTGCTATTCTGATGGGTGACAAATCAGAAAATGTACAAGACCTGCTGCTGCTTGATGTAGCACCACTTTCTCTGGGTATTGAGACTGCTGGTGGTGTGATGACTGCCTTAATCAAGCGCAACACAACTATTCCCACCAAGCAAACCCAGACCTTCACTACCTATTCAGATAACCAGAGTAGTGTGCTAGTACAAGTATATGAGGGTGAGAGAGCCATGACCAAGGACAACAATCTGCTGGGCAAGTTTGACCTGACGGGTATTCCACCTGCACCTCGTGGTGTGCCCCAAATTGAAGTGACATTTGACATAGATGCAAATGGTATCCTCAATGTTACTGCAGTGGACAAGAGCACAGGAAAAGAGAACAAGATCACAATAACTAATGACAAAGGCCGCCTCAGCAAAGATGACATTGACCGCATGGTGCAAGAAGCAGAGCGTTACAAGGCAGAGGATGAGGCTAACCGAGAACGAGTTGTTTCCAAAAATGCCCTGGAATCCTATGCATACAACATCAAGCAGACTGTGGAGGATGACAAGCTGAAAGGCAAGATTAGTGAGCAAGACAAGCAGAGGGTGCTTGAAAAGTGCCAAGAGGTGATCAACTGGCTCGATCGAAACCAGATGGCTGAGAAGGAAGAATTTGAGCATAAGCAGAAGGAGCTAGAGAAGCTTTGTAACCCCATCATTGCCAAATTATACCAGGGTGCTGGAGCTGCAGGTGCTGGTGCTCCAGGTGGTGGTCCCACTATTGAAGAAGTGGATTAAGCCACCATGGGCTAGACTGTATGAGCAATTGCCATCTGCTCTACTCTTTCCCCATGGAGTCTGTGGGTGTGTAAGGGAGGAGGTATTATCCTGCTGTCTACTTTATTGGAAAGCATTGCCAGCTCATTTTGTTGCAGATAATGTTTGTCTTAGTATTAAGATATCTATGCTAGTTGGAGGATGTTTGGTTTTTATGTTCACTGTTGTAAATATCTACTTGAGCATTACGATTGAGGGAAGAACATTTCAGAAGAGTATGGAGAGTGTTAACATTTAAAAAAAAGCCTTATGTTATTTTTTGGCAACTTTTTGGTCTGATTATTTTGAAATTTTGGTAATAAAAGTTATTTGAAGCATATGTTTCCTTTTCCCTCCTTTCTTTCTTAGTGTAAGTTTTTAATAGGATGGAGGGAATTCTACATGTTGCTTTTACTTGACAGTAAGAGCTATAATGGGCAAGAGATTAAATATTTTATCATGTACTGATGTTAAAATATATTGCAGGTAGGATATTTTCATGAGGTTTTGAATTAATTTTCAGAATGCACTGTATGACATAAATTTACTACTAAGCAGAAATTTGATAGGTAGAAGGGGATTTAGCATTACATTGCCATGCTCAGTCTGACACTAGTTGTTAGCAGATGTATTCTGACATAAGTGCCATCTTTGTCTTTGCCAATTAGCAGCAATTAAGTCTTGCTTTGCTTTAATTAAAAGTATGCACTAGTCTGCTAAATCCTGTAATAATCCAAATATCACTTGCTTTAAAGTTTAAAAAAAAGCTTGAAAAGCAGAAACTGACTAGATTCAATAAGATACAGAACCTTCTAATTACTTTTGCTGCCTTAACCAGTTGAACAGTGAATGTCAGCATAACAGTTACCAATTATATAGGACAAAAACTTAAACTGAGCTTTAGAAAGTGGATCTGAGTGGCTTGATAAAAGACAAGCTAAAAGGATAACATTTTACAAGGAGATTCTGACACATGGGAAATAGCTGAGGTTAATATTTGAAATGTATTCAAGAATTCTAGCTTTTGCATATACCTAAGAAACCATTGAAAAAGGGTGTTGGTCCTTACCTGAAATGCCTCTTCTCATAGGGTGGAGATAGCACCCAGCCCATCAATCTAATATTTTTTTTCAAAAATGCTGAAGCTTCTGAGTAACTTGATCAGAGATAGACAATGTTTGATAAGAGAGAAGGTTGATACAGATCTTAAAATACAACAATATCAAATCCAGTACCTTTTTCAAACCACATAACAGCTTAAATTTATTTGTATGTATGTGTGGATAATTGCTTTTTGGAAACAATATAAATTTATGCAGAGTATATTGTACACACATGCATTGTTCTTTTTCCTATATAATTAATATACTGTATTAATTAAACTAATAGCTAGTTACAGATGCTATTCATATAGTATGTTTAGACTGGCAAAGAAAAGAATTAGCTAAGTCTAACCTACATTTAGTGTTAGTCATAGCTTTTTTGTGGGCTGACTGTTCTGTAAACACAAATTTGCCGAGTTTCTCGTTCAGTGCATTTTGACACATCCCTCCATGGGTTAATTCAGTAGCCGGGTTAAAATGCATTCATTCACATTGGATAGTAATAAAGTTCATTGAAAGGACAGAACATTTTCAGAATATAGAATATTTTAACATGTATGCTAAATGCTTTTGTATAAGGGAATATTAACAAAAGCAAGGTTTTTTTTATTTCAGTTGCAAGTGGCCCATGACTGAGAAAAACATCTTCAGCACTATTAAATGTACAAGAAATGTATCTTTCCTTGAATTTAGTTATCTTATAAAAAGATCAAAAATACATATTTTTTTAAAAAATAGCTCAGTGATTTTCTATAATAATGCAGGAAGGTCTCTCTCTTAAAACTATAGGATAGATATGTAACAAATATTGTTGTGTTAGATAATTTAAAGGCTAGACCTCATACTGTAGAATCACTTGGAAGTAACAAAACATTTTCTCATGGGGAATTTAAAGTGATGCAAAACTGAATATTTTAGAGAAAGTTTCCCAATTTTATATGTAATACAAGTTTGGTACTCTTTACAACATTAATGCAGTTTCTTTTAGTGGAAATACAGGAATAAGTTGGTCATGTATCACCAACATTTGCCAAGTCAATGTCCTTTCTTACGTACAGCATATTTGAATCTTCAGGTACAGTGTGTGTTTCTTCAAGTTGTTAATTCCTGGCAATTGCTGGGTCAAGTCCCCTTCAGTTTTCTTGGCAAGATTTCAGAAGTGGCTTGCCATTTCCACCATATCTTACTTGGGCTGAGAGTGATTGGACCAAGGTCACCTAGCTGACTTTGTATCTATGGTAGGACTAGAACTCATGGCCTTTCAGTTTGTAACCTGGTGCCATAACCACTACTTCAAATTGGTTCTTCGGGTGCAATAGGTACACTTTGTCTTGGTTGGAATTTGGCATTTTCACTTGTTTTCTTTTATTAAATTGTATTGGGACTCCCAATTTCTTGGAATACTATAACATAATATGGAAAAGGGATTATTCTTTTAAAAACTACCAAACACATTATTACTGGCCCATTGTGTTTTGTTTTAGTTCAAAAGTGTGCCCAATTTTAACAGCCATGTGGGGTTAGCTAATTTATGATACACAGGGCTAACTTCAAACTTGTCACAGAATATGTATTTAACTAGTAGCCATAGCCATTCACATCCCTGACAAGCTGCTTGCACACTTGTGCCCTGTGTACATAATATACAATGTATATACAATAACAATGAAATCAAATGTGTATTGATGGCAAGGTATTACTATACTTTTAGCCACATTGTCAGTTTTATAATTAAAAAGATTAAAGTGCTTTTTGGGTGTGTTTTATGTTAGAGAATTCCAGAATTCAATGTTAACCTGCTCCTGCATGTTTTTTTATATCACAGCAGCATAAGTTACTTCATCTTTGGAGCAACAAAGCTAGTATGGTGTCTTTTCACTAATGTGTATTAAATAAGGAGGATTCTTCAGATTTCTTTGGTAAAACTATGTCCAGTTCTACGCAGGACTGCAAAAAAAAAAAAGACCTGTAGACATTGGCTTGAGCAACATATTTTGCTAAATCATAAGCCAATTGTGGCATATTCAAGATATTACAGCTTATTGTGATAAGTCAGCTTTTTCCCTTCGACAGAGAAGCACATGGGAATATCAATCCATAACCACGCTAGTATTAAGAAAATATCTGACTTTTATAGCCATCTTTTGCAAACTCTTGTACAATACTTCCTATTCCTACTTCATGAGCAGACATCTTCGCTACCCTAGATTGTTTCCTTTTGGGGGAAAAAACCCAATTGCATTAAGTTCTTATACAGATTGCACTATTGTATGCTAGGGTGTGTATACATAAATCAGATCAGATCTAGCAAGGAGGCTATGTGCCATACTCTTGAATAAACAGGTTTGTTAAACTGTTTGAAAAAACCAAACACAGGTCCACCCTATTAATAGGAAACTTTAATTGTATGCATGCCTGGAAATTACTGGTAGCCCCAGCTTGATCATATTTGCATGCCAGTAAATGTTACTGCTTTTTTAATTTTTTCTAACCAGATCAAAAACTTGTGATTGCTGAAATAAAAATATTTGAGACTGAAACATAGCAAAAAAAATGAAGCAGATGATGTTTTTCAGTGTCTTAAGAAACATTACTACATGTTATGCAAATTTATCAGTCTGATGCTAGAAATGTTCAGGACACCAGGTAAACTATGTTTCCACCAGGTTCAAAATCCAATTAAACCACCTGGACACATTTCTAAACTGACCATCTTAAAGTCTTGATATGAAAGAGCTGCTTGGGTAAATATTCTCATGACATTCTTTGGTTTCTGGTAGACTGAAGATTTGATTCCTCAGGATTTGTGGAAGCCAGTATCCCTGTTGGTGTATGAATTGTTTTGAAGCATTTTGGTTACAGTATAAAGAATATTGTTAACTGTATTCTACACCTTTTTATTGGCTTTTTATTGATACTTATTGTTAGTTAGCTGCCCAGAATTAGCTGTTTAAGACAGGTGGCCATATACATTTTCTACAATAGTAAGTCATTGTGTGCTGTTCTTTTATACATAGTTGAGAAAGCCAGAAACCTGCTCGGGTGCCTTTCCTCTCTTCTTCTTGTGGTTGAGATTTGGAAAACCCTTTTGTAAACAATACAGAGAGTCCTCACTTGACATTCTGCATTGTTGACTTGGCAATTTGGACTGGCAACTCCCATCACTAATCAATTTTATTAAGTGAAAAATTATGTGACTATCAGATTTCCAATATCAGTTCCGCTATGGTCATTAAACAATTTATCTGCTGTAATTAAGCTGGCCTGCTGCCTTCTCCATTGACTGCTTGTGAAGCTCACAAGTGGTGTTTTCATGATTGTGGGATGTTGTGACTTTAAACTATTGTGAGGCGCCCAAATTGCAGTCAACTGATTGCAGGGAGGCTACAACAGTCATAAGTTCAAGGACTGTACTTTTTCAGTGCCATGGTAAGTTCAAACAGTCACAAAACAGGACAGGTGTTAAGCAAGGATTTCTTATAATTTTTAAAGGAGCACATTTCACCTCAAATTTGTGTTCCCTGCCACTATCTCCACTTTACATTTTGCAAATAATTGGATGTTATAGCAGTGCTTCTCATCAACAACTTTTAAGAAGTAGGAATTTCAATTCAACAGCAGAATTCCCTTGTTGATATAAGCTTTTGTGGATCACATATGATCCACAAAATATTGATAAATATTGTGGTCAACAATATATTTGGCCAAAATAAATATTAGTTTTTAAGTTTCCAGACAATCTCTTGGTTTTGATGCAAAAGACTATCATTGCAATAAATCTTCGACTTATTTTGGGTGTATGTTGACAAATCTAAGAAACAGAGTTCTTTTTCTTTCCTCACATTGTCTTTGCTTCAATTGCCCTTCACTTTTGTATATCATTTTAACCTTTCCCTGTAAATAAAATGCCTACTAATACACTTCCATTTACATTTGACTATTCTAAAAGAAGCATTTTAACACATTTCTTAGCCATTCTGGCTGTTGGATGTGAAAGGCATCCTATTTGAAGGCACCACATTAAGGAAGATTATTGTAGATAATCTTACAATAGGCATTTGCTGAATGCCTATGGATGAATACATGCTTTATGCAAATATTAAAATCCTACTTGTTGAGTAATTCTTATGGAATTTCTACAGCAAATGCCACAAACAGTTAAAATTATGGACAGTGAGATATGGGCAGTGAAATAAAGCTAGATTTGAGATAAAATCTAAGTGATGTAGTTTTTTTCTGTAATCTTGATTAATTTACTTTCTCTTATTTTTAGCTCTTCATCTACAAAATGTGTACTTTTAATTATGTAAAGAGTGATGATCAAGGATTAATAAGGATTAGAAAGGCCCAAAGCACTCAGCATATGATAAATGGGAAGAGTTTGCAAAAGTCAAAATTTCAATTAGGGATACAATGCTGAGTACATTTACTTGAACACAGCCTATTTCAGCAGTGTCTCCAAATAGCATGTTTATGATTAAAGGTTATTTCTTGATAGACTAGTTACAAAACAAATTCCCAGCAACATTAAAACGGATGGCAAGCCTTGTACAAAGAAGAAAATAAAGACCAGCTGGTTATTCCAGTTTTTCTAAATTGAAGTTCTTTCTGAGGTTATTGAGTTGGACTTTGATACAAAATAAAATTGCCATTCACCATTAAATTCAAAAATTCTGTAAAGCCTTTCCCATGCCTGCAGGATTGAAGAGGGCTGGCCCTGTTAATCATGCAAAGCAGTATCTTTATAGCATGAAATGGCTTATGTTATACTTTAAGATGCAAGCTAAACACTGCTTCTCTAAATTGAAAATCTCTGGATATCTGTTGCAAGACAGTAATGAGAGAAAAATGATTTGAAGAGAATACAAAATATGCTTTCATGTGTGACATACTTAAAAACCAGGCAGAACTTTGAACTATTGTAGATGCCATTCTGGATTTTTTTACCATACCCTGTGAACATTCCAAATTAAGTATTTGGTCACAGAACAGTAAACCCTTGGCTTGCATCTTTAATCCAATTATGAGAATTTCTCTTCCTGACAAACCTTTCTATTTTACTCTTCCAAACCAAAAAGCAAAGGGTATAGAAGATGATTTGATCAAATGGAAAAGTACAGAGCAGTAACTCAGAATGAATTTCCTAAGGGAAAATTCTCAGGTTTCATTCCTACATCTAGGAACTACTTGTAGAGAACAGAAGACAGCATTTGGCAGGTAATCAGCTGGCACAGAAATAAATAAATGGAGCTGCTTTACTGGGAACTAATTTAGCAGGGTGCAGTTCAGTGTAAAGGTAGTTCTGAATGATGATGTCTTTAGTATGTATTCTTTCACTTCAGTTCATGGAAGCTGCTGTGAGAAAGGGCTTCAACTGAAATTTACTGCTGAATGCAAGTAGTTTATGGTAATGACTGTTGACATGAATTCTGTGCATCATTGAGCCAAGAAATGAAAATGAAGTAAACAGACAAGAACTTATTTGTTTGATCAAAAATAATGTAGATCACCTGTGTCAAGGCCCAACACATTTTGCATGAAACAGGTTGATGAACTGGTTAATAACAGCTGATGGATTACTCAGAGGGAAACTGCTATCAAGCTTGCCTTTTCACAAGAACATATGGGTCATGTTATTGATGTCTTCATTACTGGGCGTTTTGTGCGAGATGAGTTTCTTGCATGTGAATAGCAGTGATGAAAGTTCAAGAGTCGAAATTTTCCAACAATTGTGTCCTGTTAAAAGAACAAGGCAAATAATTTAATCAAAACATTGTGTCAGGCAGCGAAACATGATATATAATGTATAGTCTAAATTCATAATGCCCATATACCATTTTATTTTGTTACTTAAAAACTTTCCCAATTTCAAACTGCCATAGCAAGAATATGATGGATATTGAATATTATGCTAGACTTTTCTATAGCATTGATTTCACAATGGTCAATCACTTAACAGAATAACAGAGTTGGAATGGATATACAACCCCTGCAGAAGCAGGAAACACTATACTATTCAGACAAGTGGCTGTCCAGTCTCTTCTTAAATGCCTCCAATGATGGAGCATCCACAAGTTCTGAAATCAAGCTAATTGGTCTCACAGTTAGGAAATTTCTTCATAATGCTAGGTTGCTTCTTTGTGTTTGTATTATATTGATATTAATATTGATGAAATATATTTCTCAGTTGCAACTGAGAAACCCAGAAACATGATCGAAAATGAGAGCTAAAATAATCAGTAGGTACTAATTAGGCCATTGAGTCCAACCCTCTATTCCCCATCCCCCAGTGTAAGGATAAAAGCAAAACCACCATTGACAGACATCTAGCCTCAGCATGAAGGCATCAAATGAAGAAAAGCCACCTACCTCTTTGGGTGATGCTACTGTTGAACTGTCCTTAGGAACTGGACTTTATAAAGGTTTGCAATGTATTGTCTGGAATACTTGAAAACAATCATCTTTATAAAGCAAATTTAAAATGGAAGTTTTTTTTTACTGAGGATTGGTAGTCTCCAAATTGCAATAGTTTAAAAAGGGAAATAAATTTTGACAGATTAAACTATTCTTGGCTACTAAATACCAAATCTATATTGCCTCCAGAATCAAAGTCAACAGCTTTCTCAAATCTAGCTTCTGGGAAATATGTGCAAGAGGCTGGAAGTTCTTCAGCTGGACAGATGTGGAGTGGGGGTGAGCTCTGAAGAGCCTCACATGAAGCCTGTCTGACAAAGCAATGCCGAGATCCTTTTGGATCAGAACCTCCCTGGGGAGGGGTGAAGAAGGGGCAGCATTTCATCAGACCCAGAGGGAGTGCAACAGGTCCCTCGTAGGTGGGAGATTTGCCCTCTGAATCAACGTCGGGGCGGCAGCATGGCAACATGGCAGCAGAAGAAGCTGACTTCAGGCCAAAGCAACTGAACAGTAGCGTGCAGGAGACAAGATGAAAGCCTGGTAACAAGATTAATTAACCGGCAGTGATAAATTAGAATTTAAAAAAGGAAAAGAACCTTGTGACAACGCCTAAGGTGTTTCCATGACACTATCACCTTGAGAAGGGGAGGGAAATGCCATGCATACTTTTGGCCCGAGTAAAAGTCTCATATTTCTGTACTGGGATGTGAATGCGCATGTCCAGAACCCTGCCATAACGTCCTGTTGGAGAATATGATTGATGACCTCAGCCAGAGGGGAGGGGGCACAGGGGTAAAGGTCAGACGCCATTAAGTGTGATTTAGCTTCAGCTATCTGTGAAGTTTCCAAGAGTTGCCCTAATAAATTTACGAGCCCCGAGACAAGGTTCAAAAAAACCCCATTCATTTATTAGGACTAACATCTTGGCACAGACTTCTGTGTAGCTGAAACTAAATCACACTTAATGGTGTCTGACCTTTACCTCTGTGCAATGGGGCAGCAGAGAGACTAAACGCCATGGTAGAGCAGTACCTGAGGTGTTACGTGAACTATCAGCAGTCCAATTGGGCAGACCTTTTATCTTTTGCTGAGGTCGCGTACAATAATGCTGTCCACAGTAGCACAGGACTCACGCCATTCAAAACAGTTAGCGGTATGGACTTCGTCCCAATGCCTGAGTATCCAAGGGATCCCCCCTCCTCAGTCAGCTTGGCTGACTGGATGTCGATGCTGAAAGTGACCTGGGAAAATGTCAAAAAGGCACTGACTAAAGCGGCACAAACCTATAAGAAACAGGCAGACAAACACCGGGCTCTACAATGGCCATTCCAGGTGGGAGAGAAGGTTTACCTCTCCACAAAATATTTGAGATTAAAACTGCCTAGCAAGAAACGGGCCAAAGTTTATGGGACCATTCCCCATAGTAAAGATCATCAACCCAGTCACAATGCAATTGAAACTGCCTCGATTGTTGGGGAAGATACATCCAGCATTCCATAGCAGCCTCTTAAAACCCGTGATTGGATCCACTCTGAGACCACTACCCCGGGAGCCCCCGGGCCCTATGGTCATAGGGGGTCAAACCCATTATGAAGTTCAGCGTATCCTTGATTCAAGGTGGCACAGGAGACAATTCCAATACTTAATCAAGTGGAAGGGTTACCCCTTGTCAGAGGCATCTTGGGTGAAAAGTAGAAATATCCAGGCTGATCGCCTTATAGCAAAATTCCATGCAGAAAATCCAGGCAAGCCTGGGGGAGGGACACATCCCTAAGTTATACACCTGTACTCAAATTGCTTTGTTTTATACAGGTCGCTTTCAGGAAGTGAGGGGAGCCGGATGTCAACGCCTAAGGCGTTTCCATGACTACTATCACCTTGAGAAGAGGAGGGAAATGCCATGCATACTTTTGGCCAGAGTAAAAGTCTCATATTTCTGTACTGGGATGTGAATGCACATGTCCAGAACCCTACCATAACGTCCTGTTGGAGAATGTGATTGATGACCTCAGCCAGAGGGGAGGGGGCACAGTAATAAAGGTCAGACGCCATTAAGTGTGATTTAGTTTCAGTTACACAGAAGTCCGTGCCAAGATGTTAGCATAGGGAAAATTGAAGAGGGGGTTACGCCCCAACAAAGGGAAATATAAAAGATTTCACTGGGTTTGACAGTGAAAGGGAGAAGACAGGAATAGAGACGTGGAACAAAAGATTTACTAGGAAAAAATCAGACAATTACAAATCGTTATATAGGAAATATACAGCTGAGATATGTGGTTTATTCCTACATATTATAATAAAACTGAGTTGGTAACTGATTGAATATGATAATGGAAAGATAATTAAATAAAGATTAAAATATGTGGAATATGGACAAATATGAAACTGTTATGTGTAGAATGTAAAGTAGAGGTATGTGATTCACTTTTATACATGGTAATGAAACTGAGTTGTTAACTGATTGAAAATTTAGTATAGGCTAAAATACATGAAATATGAACAGATATAGAATTTCTAAGATGATAAACAGAGATGTGTACCGCTTGTTATTCTATATAGTAGATTAATGGAATTGTAATGAACATTGAACAGTAAGGATTGTTATTTAAAGACAATTAAGGGTAAGCCCACTCAAGATATGGAAAATGGAGAGAGAACATGAAATATACTTACAATGAGAAATTATTGAGATTATAAAGACAGAGCTACAAATTTGGGGCATTTAAGGATGCATAACTATGTAAATATAACGATGAGAATAGCTTGGAATCATAACCAGGTCAACATCTCGGCCAAAACCAGGATGGGATGTGTAGGTTTAGAAATACAATTATTATGTATGTATACTTTTTTTCTTTTAAAAAAAGGAGGAAGATGTTAGCATTAAATATGTATATTGAAAAGGAATTATAAATACCATCAACATAAAATGGAGCTTGCTTAGAGGCTGAAATACACCAAGTAAATAAGAGGAAGAGTGTGAAGTAGAGGAGAGAGATAAGGGAAGAAGAGAGGGATAGGAGAGAGGGCGGAGAGGAGGAGAGAAAGAAGGAGTGGAAAGGGGAGAGAGGAGGAAGAGAGAGGGAGTAGAGAAGGACGACAGAGGGAAGAAAGGAGTAGGGAGGAGGAGGAGAGAAGGAGAAGAAAATGATGGATAGGGTACAAATATAGTATATGGAGAGCAGAAGAGCCAATAATTGTTTTTGGAAATTGATGATAAGACAAATTGATGTAAACATTTAACAATATAATATGATGTTGGTTATGTAATAGTATACATGTGGTTATTTGTCATGAAAATGAAAAAATAAAACACTTTATATATAAAAAAACTACCAAATCTATATTGCCTCCAGAATCAAAGTCAACAGCTTTCTCAAATCTAGCTTCTGGGAAATATGTGCAAGAGGCGTCTAGTTGGATATTGATTTAATTGGGAACACATTTTGATTCGATTTATCTTAATAGTTATTGATCGTGTTGACGTGAGCCTTAACAAACAGAAACAGATGAAGGAACATTTCTGTTTGGATTTTGCTTTCATTGCAACTACAAGGCTTAACTTGTTTCCCTATCAGTTTCTCTGCCTGTTCTTAATAAATATGCATTGTTGCTGCCAAACCTCCAGAATATCTTTGGCAATAGCAATAGCAACTGCAAACACAAAAGAACACTGTGCTCTTCTGAGAAAAGGTCAAATAACCAAAACAAAGGAGTAATGGAAGCTTGAGCAAATTTTACAGATACTACATAGTTGTGCATGGTGATGTACATTAAGAAGATGACTTAAATTTAGGAATAGAAATAGGCAAACTCTAAAGTCACTTTGCCTTTTTCTGACTGAAGCAACATGTAGTATTTCTTCTAACTCTTTTCTTCAATCATAGATTCTAAGCATATGTAGCAAGGTACATTTAAGGTTCATGATTATGAAGAAAACACATATTTTATACATTTTTATAATAATGCTTGTTATCCAAGTGCTTTAACACTGGCAAGAGAATGTGCTTTGAAACATGTATGATTGTGTAACTAAAGTCTAATGACATTTAAAAAACATGAAAATTCATTGAGGGCCTGGAATATTGTTGGGGTAATTAATTTGGTGACCTCAAGTTACTTCTTGTCAGGGGTTCCTCTCTGTTATCAGAATTATGCCTGTAATTCTATCCTTTCTAACCTGTCCCTGTTTTGATTCCAGGCTGGAAAAGATGTCGGATAACACTGGTTGAGAGTCAGATTTTTCTTTATTTAAAAAAAAGCCCAAGTTGGGTGGCTGGCTGCACAAAACCAGTGCCAACATCCTGTCCCTCTACTTATATCTTTTTAGCATATAATAACAGTAGGCATATTCTTGCTTGGCTTTATTACTTTTTAGACAACTACTTGCTTCTTTATCTTATATCTACTATTCAAGTCTACACCATCCTCTGTAAATGCTGGTACGTGCCTAGCACATCTAAGAACAGTATTTTGCATCAAATCTATGTTTGTTATATTTCCAAAGCAGTCAGCATCACATTTCTATATGAGGTTTACAAAAGGAAGAGAGAAAAAGCTACACACTGAAGGCAAAGTGAAAACAACACTCCAAAATGCAACACAGTCCACAAATTACGAGTATCTAAAAATAAATTTATTTTGAAATAAACCAGCTGTCAGAAAACACAAATGGAAAGGGAAGCACAACGTTCTATTTCGTTCAGCCGCCGCCATTTTCGTATTTTTTTTCGGCATCTTGCTCTTAGGAGACTTCTCCTCCTACCCCCGCCCTCTCCCCCCCCCCGCGCCCCCGTTCCAAAACTGTTCAAACTGCCACCCGCGGCCAGGCGGTTTGGCTCTTCCGCAGCGCGAGGGAGACCCGCGGGAAGGAGGGGGCGGTGAGAGGTGGTGGTGGTGGGGGCTTGCACGCGCCGAGAAAGCGGTTGCCAAGATACTCCGGTAAACAACCCCCGGCAGCATGTCCCAGCTACAGTTTTTGGAGCTGCCCAAAGGAGTTTACTTGCCGGTAAGTGAGACTTTGGATGTGGCTGCTTCGGACCTGCACTTCTTAGGAGGAGGCTTTGGGAGGAGAATGCCCTGGGAAAGGATTCCTTCACGTCCCAGGACTTTTAGAAAGGAGTCAAAGTTTGCTTGTGGTGGGGCCTTTTATTAAAGATAGGTAGGTAGGTAGGCAGTAGGTATAAATCTCTCTCTCTCTTTCTCTCTCTCTCTCAAGTCCCATTGATTGTGGAGATTCTCAGTCATCCAGGCGATAGTTATCTCAAAGGTGCTTTTCCAAAAGGCAAACAAAAACCAGTACAGTTGCCTTTTGAAAAAGCACCTTTGAGACAAGACGTATTGAAATTAAAAAGTTTTCCTTTGGACAGTCATTTTAAGAGGTGGTTTTTTTTTAAAAAAAATAGGCAAAATATAAAACGGTTTAGACCAGAGGAGTAGACTTTCCCATCACTACTGATATGGAGATTTTTTTTTCCTAATTCCATATAGTTTACAGAACAGGATTTAAAAGGTACTGAAAGTCGTACCTCTTTGCTACTGTCTAAATTTGTACAGCTCAAATAAAGAACATTTGGCAGAGAAATGTACGTCCTCTGAATATCTCTTTGGAAATTAAGTTAGGGGACATTCTAGTTGCATAATGTGAATAAAATTTAAGAGAATGTTGTACTGCGCTATTCATGCCCTCCTGAAATGCAGACATACTTTCTCTTCAAGGTAATTCAGCACATAGGCAGCTTGCTCCTATAAGGTTCAGGACTTCACCCGAGTGCCTGAATTAACTTATAAGTAGATGTTAGGTTCCCTGAAAATACTTGAACAGGAGGCTTGAATAACAATCAGCATTTACTCTTTGATCAAAGTTTAAAGACATGATGTTCCGTTGTTCCAAACGTACCCAAGGATATGCAGGAAAGAACTACAAAACTCCAGAGAATATGTAACCCCTTATATATTGTTTAGAAATGGTTATAAAACCATCAGTTAAACCTCCAACTCTGGCATCTTTGATTTGTGTATCCTCTGGAACAGGACAGAACATCTTAATTAGCATCATTAGTGTTATCTCTTCCTGATCATCTTCTTTGTGTTTCAAGGAAGAGAATTCTCACAGATCAAAGGTTTCTCATCATCAAAGGTGTGGGTTTTTCCAGCTCTAGACACATTCTATGCAAATTTGACATCACAGCTACTGAGTTTAACTTTGTAAACTATGGTCTATTTTAAATATTTTCAGTTGACCATAATTAACCCTGGCTTGTGGTACTGGAAAGAAGATACTAGAACGCTTGAATTTTCATGGTAAGGATTCAGTTGCCTTTCTGACTTTCACCTTTATTTTTTAATTTACCAAGTTTTATGCTGCTTCTAATTTACAAACCATATAGAATTGTAGATCAGTGAAAATTCAAATTAACAATGAGCAATACTGAAAGTATCGATCATTAATACTTCTATAAGTTATTTTCCAGTGGCTGAAAGCAATAGAAATATTTTTAACCCAGCCTTTTCCAATTTGACAATGTGTTGAATTTATATTCTCATAAACCCTTTTATTATCTACTGAATGTATGTGTTATTTTAAGTCAAGGCTTATATTTTCTCAGTTTTGTTAGGATTATATCTTTATCCCCAGACAAGCAGGTCGGTAAGAAAATTAGTAGTAGTGGCACAGGACATTTTAAATCAGTCAAGCAATTATTCCCACACAATACATAGCATCCAGTTTCATTGTCTAGCACCTACTACTGCTCCTCTTATTCCCACCCCAATAGAGATCCCTGTGCTGACTAGGAGTTATGAGTTCTCAATCCAATCCATCTGAGATACTAATATGCAAAACAGTCTACTAATTTCATTTTTAGTTGCATGCTTTACTCTATTCATATGAATTTTCTGTTCATAATTATTTGACTTTTTATACTGCAGTGCCCAGCTTAAGGAAGAACCTAAGGACAGTAAGGAGAAAAATAAGAAAGGCAAGACTATCCAATTTCAGGAGCTTGGAGCAAAGCCACTAGAAAGGTGATATTGTTTCAAAACCAACAAAAGTTCGGCTATTTAACAATGATTTGTGGGTTTGGCAATGGATGAATCTCAGTTAGGATGTAAAAGGTCCTGGGTTCAAATACTGAACAAGGACTGTGTGTTTCATATAGATAGTATGTACATGAATGTGATCCAGTGTATACTTCCTTAGAACTTTACAGCCAGAGAAATTCTGCTGAATTGAGGCACAAGGTGAAAAAACCCTGATGTTGGGCTGCCATTGATCATGTGCCTTAATATATATAAAATTCTTCTAGCAATTCCAATCTTTGAGTTGATTATTGATCATAGCCCCCTTAGAGTGAATAGATCTGATAGTTTAAACCCACGTTTTGGCCTTTGGAAAGGGTCCAAAAGTTAAAGCACCCATCTCTCTCTTACATGCACGCAAAAAGAGATGCAATTTCTTCAGATTTTTTAGGGGTGGGAGTGGAAAGGAGATTAAGAGGCAAAATAGGAGCATAAACTGTGAAGGAAAGCACAAAAGCAATATGTGATTTTCTAGGTTGAAAAACATTACCCACATCTGAGTAAACTAAATCTAGAAAAAGACACTGTTGGGTAGATAAAGAAGCAGGAAAAAATTAATTTTTTTGTATGATTTTTAGTGATTCAAGACTTATCTATCTTTCCTTTTTATGCTAATGATCAGTAACTTTGTTTTACTCCATTTTCATTGATGCAAAGAATTCTACAACTAAATAATGAGAATTGGGCCATACATTATTGCACACCAAAGGCATGTTTTGCATAAATAGAATATGAATTGAAATAGAGAAACTAACCTGGGACTTTCTTCACTTTTTGTAATCTATTCCAATACTACCTCAGTTTTTAATGTACCTGAATTATGTAGAACTGTTGTGTGTGTTTTGCCTTTAAATAGATACAACAACAAAGCATTACTCGTTTTTTTTACTATAGGTCAGGTCCTCATTATTTTCGAAATCTGTTTACCTTGTCTGTTTCTTCTGGAGAAGACAAATCGCCTCGGCCAAACAAGAGAGCACTGTCTGAACTCATAACTCTAGAAGATGTTAAGTGTGAGTAAAGGAAGATGCTTACATTGAATGACTGGGCTTGGAAACTGGGTTAGGCTTGGAAACAAAGCCAGGCCAAGCCAGTTTGCATTTGGATGGAAACTGTTTAGAAATTCCAAGGCCATAAACTGAACTGACAAGTTGAAAAAACATTCTCTAGAAAGAGTGCAGAGAAGAGCAACAAAGATGATTACGGGACTGGAGACCAAAACATATGAAGAACGGTTGCAGGAACTGGGTATGTCTAGTTTAATGAAAAGAAGGACTAGGGGAGACATGATAGCAGTGTTGCAATATCTCAGGGGTTGCCACAAAGAAGAGGGAGTCAAACTATTCTCCAAGGCACCTGAGGGTAGAACAAGAAGCAATGGGTGCAAACTAATCAAGGAAAGAAGCAACTTAGAACTGAGGAGAAATTTCCTGACAGTTAGAACAATTAATCAGTGGAACAGCTTGCCTCCAGAAGTTGTGAATGCCCTAACACTGGAAGTCTTTAAGAAGATGTTGGATAGCCATTTGTCTGAAACGGTATAGAGTTTCCTGCTTAGGCAGGGGGTTGGACTAGAAGACCTCCAAGGTCCCTTCCAACTCTGCTATTGTATTGTAAAACTCCATGGATTTGACCATGTACACCTCAGAAGTTGAACCTGAGGACAATTTTATTTCTTCTTCTTCTTAACACTATCCAGATTCCACTCAAATATGGATCTGAAATGATTTGAAAGATTTCTTATTTGTTTATATTACTTCTGTAGAAATGTTGCCCTCTATTGAAAAAGATAGTTGTCCATTTCCATGCAGTGCCAAAGGTGCAGAGAACAGGTGTCAACTGAAAGATGCCAGCTCTGCAAATAATTATGATTAAAGAGCACAAGAGTACCAGAGGATAAAAGAAAATTACTCTGTGTTACAACCTGTTTTATCTGCCTCTTCACAGACCTCTCAGTATCTTCTAAGGTCACTTGTTTTTATGATTGGGATAGAGCATATGGGAAGTTTAGGATTAATAAATAAAATATGAACATTCCTTAATGTTTTCCTTAAATACTTTGTCACTTTTCTCCTCAGACGAGTCAGGGTAAGATTGAATTGTTACACATATTTAACTTTCCTGATTTTTGTTAATGAAAGTTCATTTTAATTCTCAAATATCATATAAGGCAGTTTTCCAAGAATTGTACATTTCAAAATGTTAGGGAAAACAGTGTGTCTTTATATTCCATATATTGTTGTATTTCATTTTAAAAAAATAAACATGATAGTGGTGCTATTTTATTATTTGATTAGATATATTTTTTTCAAAGAAAGAATTGTACCTTTCATTATTATGTGTACCAGAAATAGGCATTTATAATAAAACTAGCTTGGTCCAAAGGATAGAAGTTCAGCCTTAAACCTAGTTCAAATTGCAATTTACTTGTAAAGGACTGTCCACTTTGAAAAATAATTCAGAAATGCTTTGAAAATAATTCAGACAGAATATTTATTAAAGCAGAATATTTTTTTTCAAGCTTCCATGTGATTTTGAATAAAAAAGATGCCGCTGTTTTAATAAGCTGACTTACTGCAGTTCATGCAAATCTTTAAGGAGCTGTGAAGTGTCATAGGTATGGTTTTTCAGAGCTTAGTTTTTCAGTGTTTTGAGAAAGTAAAATAGGTAGACTGTCCTGAGTTATTATGAAGGAAGAGTTGGATATAGTAATTTTTTTTATATAAGCCATCTTTATGTAAGATTTCAATTGCCGTAGTGGCTGAATATAATGATATGTGTAATTTGACATATCTTTTTTTAAAAGAATTTTATTGGTTTTTAAACATTTATAGGGAAAGATAAAAAAGGTACATAGAAAATTTTGGCAGCTCCTGTGCCGGTGGTATAAATCCCCCCAAATTTCACAATTTTTACAATGTTAAAAATAACATATAAAAGATAAGCATAAACAGAATCTTGTCCATGATGTTCTGAGCATTAGATTGGGTTTCTTATAACATGGAAGGCCTTGATAGGTGCTCCCAAATTTCTGCTTCTTGCAAAGTGGAGGGCCTTGGTGGATGCTTCCAAATTTCTGGAAAGGTTGGATTAAGCAGACTGGCTCATTATACTTTTCTTTCTTTGTGAAATTTTTCAGATGCTGCTTTATTTCTGGCACATGAAGATGATTCCATTCACATTTCTTCTTTCTCCTTAGTTATGAGGTACATATTGAGTATTTCTGTTATATGATTAGAAGCTTGTGTGTTTACGTTTAAGAGCAAAACTAGAAGCTGTAAGTTAAAGCAAATTGGTTAATTCACCAATGCTTGATCCAACCATACATTATCTCCCACAAGGCCTAGACCAGTCAGGAGGCACATAGATTTAATAATCGGATAGCAATACTTATAGCATCAAAGACCCTCTCAACTTCCTTAGGATCAGTAGAATTAAACATTTCCCTGATAATCTACCCAGAACCTATCTTTCAATTGCACAGACTTACATTGCCAGGGTGCATCTCAGAATGGATGTAAGCAACTTTATCCAACTGATGCTGTGAACATTAGTCACAGTGATGCTGCAGATATTTATCTGGTCTTTCTTTACCCAGGAAGAAATGGGTTATATTGAACAGGGGCACTTGTTGGCTACCTATAAGCATGATAAGAATAGACAAATAATTTTCTGTTTCCCTTATTTTGATAAAAAAAAACTCTCACTGATGCTTAGCAATAGCACTTAGACTTATATACTGCTTAACAGTGCTTTTACAGCCCCCTTTAAGCAGTTTACAGAGTCAGCATATTGCCTCCAACAATCTGGATTCTCATTTTACCCTCCTCGGAAGGATGGAAGGCTGAGCCAACTTTGAGCATGGTGAAAATTCGATCTGCCAAATTGCAGGCAGCTGACAGTCAGCAGAAGTAGCCTGCAGTACTGCATTCTAACCACTGCATCACTGAGGCTCTTCCTTAGCTTTGTTCTTCAACTTTCTCCAACATCCCTCAAAATATCTTCAGGAGTTAATTTCCATTTTAATCTCCAGGTGTTACTTTGAAAACCAGGAAGCTCCTAGGATCCCAAGACAAGAAACTGCCTAGAGGTGTTGGGAGTCAAGTGGCATACACATTTAACCAACAAATTAATAACACCTGAGTAGGCACAACTGGATCCAAGACTAATGCTGTTTTTTTTTAATTCTGAGGTGATTAAGCTCTCATTTGAACCAAGCATCATCTTCTACAGCTGTGTCTTTTACAGCTGTACACCATTGAACAAGTGATTCCCAACACTTTGCCACTACCCTTCCAAACTACCCAATCAGCAGCCCACTCCAGTCTTACTCCTGACCAGACTGATAACATAAGGTATCCTGAATAGCTCAGGAGACCACTGTGAAGGTTGTGTCTGTTGCTGCCTCTTGTAGCCTCTGTTATATCCATTCATATCTGACAGGGGGTCCAAAGACGCTTAAACTCTTTCTCTGTCTTTCAGTTTCCACCAACTATCATTGATGTACTTCACTAATAACTCCTATGGATTGTCCTTAACATTCATCAGACCTTAATGCCATTACAAAAACAGAACCAGACCCCAAACAAACTCCCAGCTGATCTCATTTCTGAACATTTTGCTTTCCAGCTTCAACTGTAATAAACTACACAATGGAAAAAATAGAAAGCCCAAGATACTGGGATAAATAAGGAATAAGTATGGGGTTACTTTATTTGTATATGGTTTGACTCTATTATAAAGGTATACAGAATCTTTCTCCTGCTAGTCTGTGCTTTAAAGAGGCCAAACAAAGAAGTGGTGGAGGCAGATAAAAACTACATATAAATATAAATTGAATTAAGATGAAATTAAATAAATGTAGTTAATCTACTTGTTTCATATTTAATAGTGTTTACTTTCTTGTTATTAAGAATTATATTAAATAAACACAACAAAGAAACCACATACACCTCCCTCTTTCCTCCCCTCTCGGAAAAATGACCCTCCCCAAAAAAGATAGTAGGAAAAATAAACTTTCCCCTTTATCATCAGCAAACATATCAATACTGAACAATTTATTGTTGTCTGTTAAATATAAACCTTCTTTAAATCTTCAGCTCCCCTTATTGATCAACAGAGATCCAGTAAAAATCAATAAAATTACTAACATTCTAAATATATAAGCCACCTTTCCATTTACCCCAAATCCTCTTCATCCCTCTCTTAACAATTAAACATTACAAAAATAATGGAATGGAAAGCTATTAAACACTTATTGATTTATTAAATTTAAACATTACCAGAAATAATCCCTTATTTAAATATTCAAACATTGATAGCATAAATGTTACAAATTAAACCATTACATCGTTGAATATTTCTAAAAAAAGAAACAATTCAATCCACATATCCATTAAACATCACCAAACTAAGCAACTCATCATTTAATCACAGTCAAATAAATGAATTTATTTGAATTTGTAGCTTTTCCTTTTTCCTCCCAGCCATTCTTAAGTCCTATAGATACATTTTAACTTCTGTTTTTTTTTAATATTCTCTTTGGCTTTTCTCCTGAAGTTTATCATATTTATCCAAATCTATTCATAATTTCTATTAAGTAATTCCAGTGCATTTCTTATATTTCAATGTAAAAGGATAGTCCATATAATTTTTAAAGTACATTATTTGTGTGTTCTTTTGGATTTTTAAATATTCATCCATTTCCACTTGTAAATCCAGTATTTTGATCTCTTGTAATTTTTAAATCCATCTGAAAGACCGTTTTGATTGTTTTCAAAGGGATTTGTTCATCTTCAGTAGCAACTTAAGTTCCAGGAGAGAGTTGAGAAGCTGAAGCACTTCATATCTTCACAAATCAAACATTTCCCTTTAAAGTTGCTGTCATATGCTTTAGTAATAGATCTTCAAAGTCTTGTTTGCAAAATGTAAACAAAACATACTTTTCCCACAGGAGAGGATCTAATTAATTTCAAAGTCTTTCTTTAAATCAGTTTCACAAAGGCTTAGCATTTGAAATCTTTAAACTCTGAAGTACTTTGCTGTATATTGCCAGTTACAAAAAATATCTTACAAAGGTAATAAGACTTAGTTTCCTTTGTTTTGAAACAGATTGAAGGAAAACTCACGAAGTAATTTGTAGGCTTGCAATTGTGAAGGTTTATCAAAAAGAAGCTGTACAAAAAATAAAGTCCAAAGTGATTTAAAAAGTTGAGATTTGATGAAACCTTAAGTCCATGAAAAGCTGCATTTATAGCTCAGAGCATGATGGAACCCATGACTCTCAGCTGATGGCAAACGGCTGTAGAAGCATCAATTTCTGCTGTGTGTTCACAAAAATCAGCTGTTGAGGAATACCTATGAGCAATCTTCAGATCTCTCTCTGTTTCAGAGAGAATTCTGGCAGATTGGACTTCACATACAACTGCTTTTTGGCTGTAATGCCCCTGCAATCTGCATGGAGCGAGAAAATGTGCCTTGCCTCACTAGAAACTCACTGCAAGAGAAAGAGATCTTTAAAGGTGTTTAAAAAAGTATTTTGACTGACCAACGTGTTTTGGACATGTAATAGTCCAAAACTATCCAGGCTGACCTTGGGAAAAAAAGACTCTTCTCTTGTTAACATGAGTTGAATCTATGATTGGGGAGGAAACAAATTAGACTGGTGGGTTTGCTTTGGTTTGGCATCAGTATATCAGCTGGCAGTTGGGCTTCGTTTGACATAAATGTAGAGTCATTCATTCATTCATTCATTCATTCATTTTAGATAGCTGCCTACCTCAAATTCATTACTCTAGTCTAGACAGCTAGTAGAAGTTAGAAATACAGTCAAACATAATAAAAAGAACACATAGCTAGCATAAATAACATGGATAAAAAACAGAATTGACAGCATTGCATAGCCTGTGTAACAGGCTATAACAATAACATTGCATAGCCTGTGTCCTACATCTAGATCCCAGGCTTATTGACAAAATCAGTCCTCAAGGCCTTAGAAAAGGAGCAGGGCAAATCCTAACACTGGCCTGTCTGGCAGGTGTGATGTGATGTAAAGGAAAGGGCTCTTCCATCTCACCTCTCTGCTGCCTCCTGGACCAATCAGTACTGGCATTATTTTTAGACTAGAACCTTTAGCTCTTCTTAAAGGTAAAGGTTCCTCTCACACATATGTGCTAGTCGTTCCCAACTCTAGGGGACAGTGCTCATCTCTGTTTCAAAGCTGAAGAGCCAGTGCTGTCTGAAGACATCTCCGTGATCATGTGGTTGATATGACTAAACATCAAAGGCGCATGGAACGCTGTTACCTTCCCACCAAAGGTGGTCCCTATTTTTCTACTTAGATCTTCTCAAAGCTCAGTAAACCTGTACTTAAAAAGTTTTAAATATACAGACAGGAGAAATGATACTATCTCTGCTTTACTGGGCACTCCCAACCCACACTGTGGGGGAGGCACTTTACTAAGAAGTTTTAACCTATCCACAGATCAGACATAACACTTGTATCTGAACCAGTGGACAATGAAGTCCAAAGTCTCCAGCCACCCAGCATACCTGTCAGATGCTCTGAGATGAGCCAACAGGCCTTATTGGTACAATAAGAAAGTTCACTTCACTACACAGCCCTTTTAGCCGCTGTCAGGTGTTTGGATTCTACTTTTGAATAAGGGTTTAGTGCTGTTTCAGAGAGAAGTGAACATATGATTAAAAACAGTTTTAGGAAGGATGATGGGCAGTTGCAGTGGACTCTGGGGTGTGCTCTCCCGCCACAGCAGATGTCAGCAATCTCAGACTGGCCGACAGGTGCTGGCAATGGGAATCAAGTTCTACCAATAGGCACTCAATTGCACAGTTCAGTTCTACATGATCATTGACTTGATGGGGAAGTCAGCTTGTCCCTAACTTCTCTTGCCATTTCTATGAGACTTGGCAGCCTGGGGACCTGTTGTCAGATCTGGCAGTTGTGGCAGGAGAAGTATAGATATATATATTTCTTTCTTTACTAGGTAATTAATTGCATGGAGTTGCTCCATAAAACTGATGTAGTGGGAGGGGTAAGAGTGTATTCTGAAAGAATTGGACTCTCCTATCCCTGAAAGCAGAACAGCTTTGAAAGGCAGTATTCAGAGCCAGAGGGAAGGCCTTCAGAAGTTCAAAACATCCAATGGGAGCTGGATAGATCCCTGTCTCTGAATGAGGATGGTAAAATCATTGCTCCTGAAGCAAAAACTATTTCCCAAATCCTAGTACCCGGTTCCTAGTAAAACCCTCTTTTGCAACATGTGACTTTTAAATTTGTTCTAGGTGTAAGCAGCTGGATGATTTCCTCATGGCTTTGTTGTACTATATTTCTTTTTATCTGGAGAAAATAACCCTGGAGATGAAACCCAAGTCTTTTATGGGGTAAGTAATTTACTTTTCTGCTTTCCTAAACAGACTTCCATAACTACAGCACATACATAATATTGTATGGTAAAGTCTTGGTACTAAGGTAAAGTCTCTTTCTTTAGACTTTGTGCATTCAGAGGATTTGTTGGTTTGACCTTTGCTAGACTGTGCAAAAAGCTTTCTCCATCAACAGAAGGTCTCGCATTCGGAGACCAGGTTGCTCAGACTACAATGCCCTTGTCCCATTTTACAAATCTGCACGCATTTTTCAGTATCAAAGATTCCAAATTCTGTAGCAAGAATGTAGATTTAGATTTAGCTCAAAGTGAAAATGTAATCAATTTGTGGGAGCAAGAACTTTCTAAGTGTAAATTACTTAATTCTACCCTGGGAAACTCAGCTTGAAAAACAAGTTTCTAGCCCTTTGTGAATCTGAAATACCTGCTGAAGTCAGAGAAGAGGCTAAGATAAATTTTAGTCATCAAATTGGCTCCAGTGATATTGCTTTATGACCCGGGGAAATAGCAAGTAGTACATAGTAATGTAGGTTACAGAATATACTCTTTTAGTCCACAAAAACAATACTCTTGTGATTAATTTTTATTTAGCATGATGATAAAGACCTGCCTTGTTTAAGGAGGAATGGCCATGGCTCAGTGCTTCAAGGAATACCTGATATTAAGAAGTTCTCTGTAGTGCCAATATCTCATTGGGAAAGTGGTATTAATTCCAGAGAAGACAAAAGAATTAATTCCAGTAAGAGAAGACAAAAGAATCAAGCTACCTATATGGACAACAGTGCTATGCAATTGGTCACCTTATACAGTATAATAGAGAGAATAGGTAAATTATGAAATGCTTTCAGGCTCTGTGTTCTCTTCTTGATGATCTTATGACAGGTTTGCTGGTTAAAGCCATATGTTTTGAAGTTCCACAGTGCCTCCTAGAACTCCATCCATAAAGCTTTCATCCTCCCATCCCTTTCCCATGAAGCCTCCATATTCTGTACTTTTCATCCTCCCATCTCTTCATGACCTCATTCTTTCTTCAGTTATTTGCAGTGTCCTCTTTAAAATATTTGATTCAACACTTCTTAATGGTTTACCTCTCTGATTCTCTATCCTTTGGTCCTTTTTAGGTTTCTTCTACCACAACTTTAAAAATTGGTATGATTTACCCAATCCTGTTTTAAAAGTGGTCAAGCCAGTATCTGGATCTGAATATGTATTTCTAATGTACAAAAATGAAAGGACTACAGGTAGTCCTCGACGTATGCCCACAATTGAACCCACAATTTATGTTTCTAAGTGAGACATTTGTTAAATAGGTTTTGCCCCATTTTGCAAGTGAAACACTGCTGTTGTTAAGTTAGTAATATGATTGTTAAGTGAATCTGGCTTCCCCATTGACTTTGCTTGTTAGAAGGTCACAAAAGGTGACCTTGGGACACTGCTACCATCATGCATATGAGTCAGTTGCCAAGTGTCTGAATTTTGATCACATGACCATGGGGATGCTCCAATAGTCATAAGTGTGAAAAATGGTCATAAGTCACTTTCTTCAATGCTGTTGTAACTTCAAACAGTCACTAAATGAATGTTGTAAGTCAAATCATTTTGAAATGAAAGCATTAATGTTTTCTTCCTTCTCCTGACCTATGTAGAGCATTCTAGTACTATCCTTTCTGCTTCTTCTTTGAATTGTATTGTAGTTCTACTATTAATGGTAATCTAGTATAAAATAACTATTTTAATAATTAGAGTCTTAATAAATTGGGTAGGTGATTTTTATGATGTGGTGTTTACAATGCTTTCTTTCATTAACTCAGAAATTCCCAGTGTTGACATAACATTTCTGATCTTCTAATTGAGATTAGAAGATTGGAAATGCACTAAAGGTGAGTTGAACAGCCTAGACCACATCTGACTCTATGTCTTTATTTGATTTGAAAAAGTGTCTGCAAATGATCAGTTCGGAGCAATATATCTCTTCCTCTACAGTCTGCTGCATGTGGAAGGAAAGAACAAAGTATCCGGAAGAGATGAAAAGGTGTCAAAAAATAAGAGAATGGGTAGCTCAACTCACCTTTTGCTTGTTCTATCAGACCTATCTATCAATGTGCATTCAGCTTCTTATAGATACTTTCAACAAAATGTTCACCAGAACAGATTTAAACACTCCTTTAAACAAATTTTAAAAATCCTTTATTTTTTATCTATTTTTTGTCAAACAGAAAGCCCAGCATCCTAGAAAAAAAAGAATTGAAGGAAAACCAAATAAAGCTAGCAGTGACCAAAAAGCACCTTGCTGAAATGTACTGTATCCTTATCCTTGGATTGGGAATGTCTGATCAGCATCACATGGCTTGTGGAAAGTAAGGAAATGGTTGTGCCTAGAAAATATTTACTCTGATTGATTCCAAATGGATGTTTTCTCATACTGCCCATCAGAAGACCTGCACCTATTCTGTCTTTTCTTCATGAATATTTTTGATGTGAAAAGAAAGTTGTAAAATGAGACAAAACTCACTTAACAAATTTCTCATTTAGCAATGTAGATTTCGGGGTCAATTATGGTTATAAATTGAGAACTACCTATGTCTGCTTTAGCAAACAACAACAACCCCAAAAACCTGTTTAGCAAATTGACAAGGCCACCCATCTCACTGAATCTGACTCTGGACAGCATACCACCAGCAACAATATGCTTAGAGTTATGTCCTCATTTGCACTTAATTACAGCATAAATGTGAGTTTATCCCCTTAACACTGCATTCACCTGGTCCCAACCCATGAATGAAACATAGTTTAGACTTCCTTAAATGACCTCCTCCTTTTTCTTCATACCATTCAAAAGCTGCTTCAGCATTTGTGAAATCATTACCTTGGGGGAAAGACAGATGAGACATTGCAAACAGCAAATCAAGTTAGGACAATTTTCCACCTGCTCAAGGGTGTGGACTAGCACTAGGGCTTGGTACTGGGAAAAGGCCCTTTCATTAGGTTCCTTAACTTTTATGAATGTCTGGGAGATACTTAAGCTGAACGTAATTATTCAAGCCATGATGTACTATTTTAAATAATGTACCTTTGAAAGAACATCTGTGTTTTCTCTCAGCAACTATTTTGTGAACTATTAATGAGAGAATTATCATTGCCTATATATTTTACCTGTTATTTTTCATAAAACTCACCATTTTGTAGTGGTCGTGGGGAGGGGCAGGTGCGAGGACAGATCAAGAACGCGTAGTTGGTTGGGAGACCGGGGTTTTTGGTCATTCCCGGTCGTTTGTACCAACCCCTGCATACTAGGTGGTCAGGATCTACAGACCCGAGGCCTGAGACTGCTGTTATGCAACGCGAGGTCCGTTGTCAATAAGGCCCCCCTCATTCACGATCTAATTTCGGAGGGGGAGCCGGACCTCGCAGGAATAACCGAGACCTGGTTGGGCCACGAGGGAGGTCTACCCCTCGTGGAAATGTGCCTGCCAGGTTATCGAGCATTTCACCAGCCTCGGGCCCAGGGAAGGGGCGGTGGGGTAGCAGTGATTATCCGGGAAGACTTGGAGCCGAGAGAGTTCACTGTGCCACAGACATCCGGGTGTGAGTCCCTCGTCGTGAGATGGGGCCCAGGGAGGCAGTTGGGCCTGCTGATAGTATACCTGGCTCTTCGCTATACATCAGCGGCCCTGCCTGAACTCCTCGAGCTGATCTCATCGGTGGCGGTTGAGACCCCCAAACTTGTAGTGATGGGGGATTTTAATCTGCCGTCGATGGGAGAAGCATCTGAGGGGGTTCGGGAGTTCATGGCTTCCATGACAGCCATGGACCTGACCCAGTTAATTCAGGGCCCTACTCACGAGGGAGGCCACACGTTGGACCTTGTCTTTGTCTCTGGCCAGTGGACGAGTGATCTGGGAATAGGGGACCCAACTATTATTCCCCTGTCATGGTCAGATCACTCACTTCTCCGGCTTAACTTCCCTGGTGCTACACCCCGCTGCGGGGAGGCGGAGCCGGAAGGTATTAGATGGTTCCGCCCCAAGCGCCTGATGGAACCAGATAGGTTCCAGACGGAGCTTGGGCCACCTCCTGTGGACCTGACCCGCCCCCGAGTAGAGGACCTGGTAGACGCATGGAATAGTGCGACTGCCGGGGCCCTAGACCGGGTGGCGCCTTTGCGGCCTCTCCTGCGGCGACGAACCACCCTGGCCCCTTGGTTCACCGAGGAGCTAAGGGTGATGAAACGCCACAAGAGACGCCTAGAGAGTCGTTGGAGATCCTCCCGTTCCGAATTTGACCGAGCACAGGCACGAGCCTATTTGAGGACGTACCTTGTGGCATTAAGAGCGGCCAAACGTCAATATTGCGCCGCTCTTATTGCGTCCGCAGATAACCGCCCTGCCGCCCTGTTTCGGGTGACTCGCTCCCTCTTGTTTGAGAGACCGCGGGAAGCCCCTTTACAGGGCAGAGCAGAGGAGTTTGGGAAATATCTACAGGACAAAGTCGCTCAAATCCGGATGGGATGGGCCCCTTTCAGTGGTCCATCTGAGACGCCCGCGGCGAGTCTTGAGGGATCGCTTTGGGAGGAGTTTGACTCGGTTGCCATTGAGGATTTGGACAGGTTGCGTGGACGTCTGCGACCTACCACATGTTTATTGGACTCGTGTCCCTCCTGGCTTGTACTGGCATCCTGGGAGGTTACACGCGACTGGCTCCTGGGCCTAGTGAACGCTTCGTTGGGTGAGGGGCTCCTACCGACCGCCTTGAAAGAGGCGGTGGTGAGGCCCCTGCTCAAGAAGCCTTCCCTGGACCCAATGGACCTAGTCAATTATCGTCCAGTCTCCAACCTTCCTTTCTTAGCGAAGGTTGTAGAGAGTGTGGTAGCACAACAGTTCCCACGTCACCTGGAGGAGAATGATTATCTAGACCCGCGCCAGTCCGGCTTCCGACCCGGGCACAGCACGGAGACGGCCTTGGTCGCATTGGTTGATGATCTCTGGAGGGCCAGAGATAGGGGCTGTTCCTCTATCCTGGTCCTATTAGATCTCTCGGCGGCGTTCGATACCATCGACCATGGTATCCTGTTCCACCGGCTGGAGGGGCTGGGAGTCAGGGGCACCGTTTTACGGTGGTTTGGCTCCTACCTCTCTGACCGGACGCAACGTGTGTTGGCAGGGGAGCAGAGATCGACCCGGAGGTCACTCACATGTGGGGTGCCTCAGGGGTCGGTGCTCTCGCCTCTCCTGTTCAACACATACATGAAACCGCTGGGCGAGATCATCCGTGGCTTTGGGGTGGGATACCATCTGTATGCTGATGATACTCAGCTATACATTTCCACCCCGAACCACCCCAATGAGGCCGTCGAAAGGATGTCCCGGTGTTTGGAGGCCGTACGGGTCTGGATGGATGACAACCGACTAAAACTCAACCCTTCCAAGACGGAGTGGCTGTGGCTTCCGGCCTCCCGGTTCAACCAGTTGCTTCCATCTCTGGCCATCGGGGGCGTGCAACTGGCCCCCATGGAACAGGTGCGCAATTTGGGCGTCCTCCTAGATGCCCGGCTGTCCATGGATGACCATGTAACAGCCGTGGCAAGGGGGGCGTTCCATCAGGTTCGCCTGATGCGCCAATTGCGCCCCTTATTGGACCGGGATGCCCTACGCACAGTCACCCATGCGCTAGTGACGTCTCGCCTGGACTACTGCAATGCTCTCTACATGGGGCTTCCCTTGAGATGCACTCGGAGACTGCAGTTGGTCCAGAACGCGGCCGCGCGGGTGATTATGGGGAGGACTAGATACTCCCCTGTAACACCTCTCCTGCGCGAGCTGCACTGGCTTCCTGTAGTCTTCTGAGTGCGTTTCAAGGTTTTGATTATGATCTTTAAAGCGCTTCATGGCACAGGGCCTAGTTACATGTAGGATCGTATTCTGCCCCATACATCCCTACGACCAATCCGCTCACACAGAGAGGGACTTCTTCGGGTGCCGTCCGCCAAACAGTGTCGGGGGGCGACACCCAGGAGCAGAGCCTTCTCTGTGACGGGCCCAGCCCTGTGGAATGACCTCCCCCGTGACATCAGGACTACTTCCGATCTCCGCTCCTTCCGTGTACAGCTGAAGACCCACCTCTTTCAATTATCTGGCCTGGCTCAACCGTAAACTTTTCTTACTCCTCCTGACAGTTCTTTTAAATTTTAAAAACCTTAAATTTTAAATTGTGTTTTACAATTGGGGTATTTTAATGGTGACTTTTAATTGTCCAATGTGATGTAATTTGTTACCTCCTCCGTGTATGTATGTCCTGTATATATGTATGTTTATGTGTTGTATATGTTTTATATGCTCCACTGTACGCCGCCCCGAGTCCTGTCTGGAAAGGGAGCGGCTAATAAATTTAAATTTATTATTATTATTATTATTCCTTCCCCCTAGATTGGTTCATGTATATATAAAACACATAACTCAGGGTAATCCTTTGTGACTATCTAGAAGTGGATTCCTGCCCATGAAAACGTATAAATGGGTTAATCTGTAAAGTATTTATTTATTTATTTATTTTACCATGCTTCTAGACCGCCCCCTCTCCCAAAAGGGACTCGGGGCGGTGTACAGTTCATGCAAAATATATCAAAATACAATAAAAAATTGAATATGTACAGTTGGAATGGAGGAGGTTAAAAATGGAATTAAAAGAACTGTACAAAGCAGTATATATAAATATAGGTTTTTGAACCCCTAAAACACACACAATAAATTAAAAACAATACCCCTAAAATAACCAGTTAATAGTACATTTGCCAGGAGGGACAGTTGAATTATGCCAGGCCTGCTAATCGGAACAGGTGAGTCTTCAATTTTTGCCGGAAGGAGCGGAGGTCAGTAGTGGTTCTAATGTCGGGGGGGAGGTCATTCCAGAGGGTTGGGCTCATCACAGAGAAGGCCCTACTCCTTGGTGTTGCCTGTTGGCATTGCCTAGTGGACGGCACCAGAAGTCCCTCTCTGTGTGAGCGAATTGGCCGCAGGGATGTATGTGGGAGGATGCGATCCCGCAAGTAACTAGGTCTAAAGTACTAATAAGTTGCTTCATTTTTACTAAAGGAAGATAAAAATGAAAGCATACCCCGAACTAAGCTCCTTTCTAATGCATTCACATGTATTTTCCCTACTCTTATGAAGGTTAGTCTGGCAGGAAAGATACTCTCTGAGCCAGTGTAAGCCTGGGGCACAAATCAGCAAGGCCAATGATTAGCAGAAAGACCAAAGAGAGCAATAGCGGGAAAACAGCAGAAAATCAAACCAAACAAAAAATACTGTCCAAGACAAAATGATAAGAGAGGAAGATTCAGGGGCATACTATAGAGATAGTTGAGCAAATTAAATATTATGCAGGTGTCCTGAGCAATATTTTTCCTGCAAGATTGAATTTGGGTTGGTCACCAGGATCAGAGATTTACTCTTCTGGGCTTTTTAACTCATGCTGGAGCCCAGCATGAGTCGGAAAGTTTAGAAAAGAAAATTTCTGGTCCCAGTGATTGATTCAAATTCGATCTCACGTCATTATCCTGGGACACGAAAAATTGGCATTCATTCGTGAGCATTTTTACTTTATGTAAAAGAAATTCAACCCATTTCCATACCTGGACATTCTATCATTTATTCATAAAGACTAAGATGAGGAACCTTACTATTTTTTACATAATGAGGACTATCTATTGGGTGAAATCACATTATGCACATGGGTATGGCTAGATTAGGGGAATTTGGGGGATTTTCTTTGTTGTTTTACCCATGATTTGCTGATTTTAGATTTTAAAACTGCAGTATTCATGTTTCCCACATGAAGTGGTATAAATCTGTGTTGTTAGTTTTCAGTAATCATGGTTAAAGAGGCCTCTTTGATATGCAAACCCTGACTTTTAGAATTGCATATAACCCAGATCCTGGATGCTCATTTCTCATCTATACATCTACTAAATATGTACATATCTTTTATCCTTTTGTCTAGGCTGCTATAAGAAATTTATTGCCAACAGCTTTGCTGATTCTGGCTTGTTGAATTGCCAAGGGGCAGAGTAAGGGTTAGAAGATCTATTTTAAGTGTCCAAGTTGCTTGTTGCACACAAACTGCAAGATGAGATGGCAGAATGAAGAGTTCCATTTCAGATTTTAAACAGGTGGTAGTGATGAGAAGAATAGACGTAGAGAAATAAACAAGTACCAAACACCTCTTAGTATAATACAATAAAATCATATCACAACAGTAAGGAATATTTTAACCCGGCTCATCCCTAGTATTTTCTAAATATGTGGAGTTTAATTCTTAGAATTCTTAGCAATAGCAATGCCCCCTGGGGAATACCAAAAGTTGAAGTCCATATATCTAAGGGACCCTGGGGAAGTCGTGCTAGGATTTTTCAGTGGTGTTTTTATCTTCAGGGAGGAAATGTGAATGTGTGTTTAACATAAGAGGCTGCAGCAGTGCTATTTAGTTTTGTCACCTTAAGTGTTCATGATCGCACTGCACTATTGTTTGTGCTACATGTGTGAACTGGCCTAGAATGAGAAATCTGCTTGATTATTTGTGAGAGGCACCACAGCAGATTTGCAAAGCCAAACTAGGTGTGGTGTTGAAAGCTTCATAGAGAATAATTTCAGCTGTCAGAAACAATGAAGGAGTTGGATTTTAAACAATAATATTAATACATTTTCCACATCAAAATGTGGGAAACTCAGCACTGGTTAGTGGTTATAATGAAGGTAACTGAATGGAAAATAGTGTTGGGAGTTCTCAGCAAGCGAAAGGAACTGAACTTGTTCCTTTCAGCAACCTCTCTTCCCAATAATTTTATTCTAATCAGGGTCTCATCCAATCAGGGTCTCATCTTGACAGAGCATTCAGTGCAACTTTCCATGTATTGATTTTACTTTTTAAAACCAGATCCCATTCTATCCCCTCTGTACATTGTATAGCTAGTTATTTTTAAATATACAAAATGAATGCCACACCTTTTACCATGAAATATTGCCCAGGTGCACATTCAGCAACATTGGATTAAGCCAGTCTCATTGCTTGCGGTTGGGGAGTGTTCTTCCTTTTCTTGATTAGGCTGAAAGAACCATGCTGACTGTTGTTAATTTTAGATGGAAACCTATCCCAGTGCTATCCATGCAAAAAGCTACATGAGTAAGGTTGTTTAGTGACCCAGCCGGAAAGTCTAGCTTTGAAAAATGAATTTCAGATATTTCCCCACCCCAATCCACTCCCACCACATAGTTACAGAAAGGGAAAAATAATAAGTGAAGGGTGACTTGAAATAAATCACCCGAGGAAATAAAGGAACTTTGTAGTGGTCTGATGGGTAACACAAAGGTGCTGTTCAAAAGTCAATGGGACTTTCTTGGTTTTTTCCCCTTGAAAACACTTAACTTCTCATCCAAGAAGCTTCTTCAGTTCTCTTGGATGAGAAGTGAAACGTTATTAAGGAAAAAAAAAAACCCAAGAAAGTCCAGTTGCCTTTTAGTCAGCACCTTTTGGACAACCTGTCAGGGTTCCAAGTAACATCCCCAACGAAAGAAGACTCTGATGCTGGCAATAAAAAGTTCCATTTTATTAGAGATGTCATTTTGGCACACCTGGGAAAACCTGAATCTGAAAGTTTCCGGGTTTTCCCCACCCAAAAGAAAGTCAAAGGCCCATCCCCTGCACCCACATGTCCATTATATGATCCAATCAATTCACCGTCCCAACTGGAGACAGCCCCCAGTCACTCCTATCCAAGTGCAGGCTGAACATCTGTGACTCCCAGAGAAAAGAATGTTATGGCTACACAGTATATCTCCACCAACTCCTTGCAAATCCCCCTACCGATTTCCCAGGGCACTAAATGTGGCAGCCCTGAAGCTCCAAATAAAAAGATGGGTTCCAGGGCTGACCCAACCATGACCTGGATGATTTAGAACCTCCATATATGTCTGATGGGTAAGGAAAAGGTACAGCATGTGAAGCTTAGAAACAATTTTAAAAAATATTAAGAAACAATATTTTAGAATAATTTCTCTCCTCTCCCGAAGGAAAATCTTTGTTTCAGTGTACTGCAGATACGAATATATGAAACAGGAAACAAGGGTCTGTTTATATTTGCATCTGACTATCAAAACTTTCTCTTGCTTTCAGATGTAACAATGCAGTATGGTAGATACCATATTACAAGTGGTCCTTTTGTTGAATGACCGAACTTATGATGGTGCTGAATGAGTGGTAGTAACGACTGGCCATCATACTTATGGCCACTGTAGCATCCCAGTGGCCATTTGCAACCTTTGCCAGCTTCCTTCAAGCAAAATCAATGGGGAAGCTGGCAGATGGTCACCAATGGTGGCAAGATGTCCTCACTTAGTAACTCACAATGATTCACTTTATGATGGCAACTGGGAGTGCCAGAATTTCCATTGTTAAGTAGTGTAGTCATGTGACATCATGCTTTACAACTGTGTTGCTTAGTGATGAAAATTCTGGGTCCAATTGCTGTCACTGACGATTTGTAAAAGAAGTACTTCTGTAATATACTCTTGTACAAGATAATTGCAGAATATAGAGAGTTTTATGCTTAAGACTTTGCTACTTCTTTTCCTTGTTTTAGAAAGAAAATATCATCATCTCGGAAAGACAGGGAATTCTTTGAGGTAAGTAGTGGCTAACATTTACCCTAAGATAAAATTAATTGTATCTAAATTTTGTGGGATTATGAAGGGAAAAAATTCAGATGGACAAGGTTTTGAGCTGTAATGTATCACATATGTCACCAAAAAGTGAAAGAAAAATAAAAGCCGTTCATGACCAACATGTCCTAAACTGAAAAGACATTTTTATTAGTTTCTATATGCTGAAAAGACCACAAATGCAAGACTACAAATGCAATCTGGAGAGCGTCGGCAACTGCTGGCGTGGGTATGGTTGGCGGCGGTGACAAGATGCCCGGCCTGGGGTCTCTGCAGCTGCCGCTCCCCACGCCATGGTGTTATCCCGGTTGCTCCCCCCCTCCACCTTGCTTATGGACATGATAAATTGGATCAGCGGTGAGTGGCTGAGGCAGCTGGCATGGATATTGATGCCAGCGGAAGATGGCTTCGGTAGTTGGTGTGGCGTGGTTGGAGTGGGGGGGGTCCTTTGTTGTGGCCCCCTCCGGTATCACCGCCGTTGCCTGGGCCACCGTACTGTGCCATTTGGCCATTTGGCCCCGCCTCCTGTGACACTATGGACTGGTTCAATGGAGTGCAGCCCTGGTGACGTATATGAGTGTGGCTGGCGTGGACGGAGCTTAGCTGTTGGAGTTGTTGAAGTTGGAGCAGCTGCCACTGCCACTGCTGTCCTCGCCGCCGCCATCACTGGCCGCTTCACCACCTCGCAAGTTAGCATCTGCTGCAATTTTGACAGCTGGCCGTTAGTCTTACATATTGTCCTTAACACTGACTATTTCTATGATGGACATAAACTTCCTGCTACCCCCTTGAACACTGTCGGCTGCCCCCCACCCCTGTGGACATGTCATCTCCTCGTTCCATCTCCCCATGATGTCATCCCGTTTGGTTGATGCCACACTCTCCTCTATGTTATACTGCAACAGAACTTTACTCCCTATGGGAACTCCCCTTTTCCCCGGGGATGGCCTTCTTGCCTATCAAGATGCTTCCTTAATGACAGATCTTGGGATCCCGAGAGGTGGCATGTGAAGAAGAGATTTTTTAGGGGTTTCTTACAGGGGTTTTTAAATCAAATTTTAAGGGGGGTGGGGGATTGATTTGGATTGCTCAGACAGGCTTGGGGGGGGGTGTCTGCCAGGACACAGGCCAGAGCTAACTAATGGGCGCAAATTGGGAGTGCTGGGAAGGGTTGGGATTCTGAGGGAGACATTAAGCCATTCCATTGGGGGGTTCACCATCTCTACTGTTTGTGGGAGAGGCAGATATGGTGGGGACCAAGGGCCAAATTATGTTCGGGGGACACGGGTTTGCTGTTTAAGAGCGATCGCACTTTCCGAACTTCATCACCCTTCTTGCACCCCCGGGTGCTCGGGATTACAGGACCCTGGTCTCCGGCTGGTGTTGCTTAATGCCAGATCCGTGATACATAAGGCTCCCCTCATTTACAACCTCATACAAGAGGGTAGAACGGACCTGACGTGCATTATGGAGACCTGGTTGTGCCATGACCATGGTATCCTGTTGCGCCGACTGGAGGGGTTGGGGGTCTGGGGCACCGTTTTGCGGTGGTTCGGCTCCTACCTTTCCGGTCGGACGCAACGTGTGTTGGCAGGAGAGCAGAGGTCGACCCTAAGCCCCCTTACTTGTGGGGTGCCACAGGGGTCGGTCCTCTCGCCACTCCTGTTCAACACATATATGAAGCCGTTGGGTGAGATCATCCGTGGTTTCGGGGTGGGATATCATCTGTACGCTGATGATACTCAGCTGTACATTTCCACCCCAAACCACCCCAACGAGGCCGTTGAAGTGATGTCCCGGTGTGTGGAAGCCGTACGGGTCTGGATGGATGACAACCGACTCAAGCTCAACCCCTCCAAGACGGAGTGGCTGTGGATACCGGCTCCCCGGTTCAGCCAATTAATTCCATCTTTGGCCATCGGGGGCGTACAACTTGCCCCCGTGGAGCGGGCGCGCAATTTGGGCGTCCTCCTGGATGCCCGGCTGTCCATGGATGACCATGTGACAGCCGTGGCAAGGGGGGCGTTCCACCAGGTTCGCCTGGTGCGCCAATTGCGCCCCCTACTGGACCGGGACGCCTTACGCACAGTCACTCATGCGCTGGTGATGTCTCGTCTGGACTACTGTAACGCTCTCTACATGGGGCTTCCCTTGAAATGCACCCGGAGGCTACAGTTGGTCCAGAATGCGGCCGCGCGGGTAATTATGGGGAGTACCAGGTACTCCCATGTGACACCTTTCCTGCGCGAGCTGCACTGGCTTCCTGTGGTCTATCGGGTGCGTTTCAAGGTTTTGATAACGATCTTTAAAGCGCTCCATGGCTCAGGACCTAGTTACTTACGGGATCGTATCCTGCCCCATACATCCCTGCGACCAATTTGCTCGCACAGAGAGGGACTCCTCCAGGTGCCGTCCACCAGACAGTGCCGAGGGGCGGCGCCTAGGAGTAGAGCCTTCTCTGTGGCGGGCCCAGCCCTGTGGAATGACCTCCCTCCGGATATTAGGACTACCTCTGACCTCCGCTCCTTCCGTGTAAAGCTCAAGACCCACCTATTCCAAGTAGCTGGCCTGGCTCAACCATAGTCTGATCATATCGCTCCTGACGGGTTTTTTATTTTTGTAATTTATTTAATTTATTTAGGGGATTTTTAATATTGTGATTTTAATTGTTTCCATCCATTTGTCCACCTCCTCTTTGTATACGTCTGTATTATATCTATGTTTTGTCCATATTTGTATTTTTATGTGTTTTATTGAACGCCGCCCCGAGTCCTTCGGGAGAGGGTGCGGCTAAGAAATAATAATAATAATAATAATAATAATAATAATAATAATAATAATAATAATAATAATAATAATTATTATTATTATTATTATTATTATTATTATTATTATTATTATTATTATTATTATTGCATCAACAGAAGTGTATCACAGCGGCCAGTTGTTTCGCCGGATTTGGCATTAATTACTAGTCGGGCCCCACCCAGGGGCCTAGGACGTCGTAACGTATTTTCGTAATATGTGTGCAGATCCAAGCAGTGCAGCCTTTTGCATTTGACTGATGGTGATTTTGTCAATTTTTAACTGTTTTAAATGTAATTCCAGTGCTTTTGGAATAGCACCCAGTGTGCCGATTACCACTGGAATTACCACTGCTGGTTTGTGCCATAATCGCTGGATTTCGATTTTTAAGTCCTGGTATTTCGCGATTTTTTCATATTCTCGGCGACCCTGCTATCACCTGGTATTGCGATGTCTATGATTGTAACCTTATTTTTCTCAACCAGTGTGATGTCTGGTGTATTATGCGCCAGTATTTTATCCGTTTGTATGCGAAAATCCCACAAGATCTTGACCATCTGACTCTCGATGACTTTTTCAGGCTTATGTTCCCACCAGTTTGTTGCTGTTTTAATATTATAATTTTTGCACAAATTCCAGTGGATCATTTGTGCCACTGAATTGTGCCGCATTTTATAGTCAGTCTGCGTGATTTTTTTACAGCAGCTGAGTATGTGGTCAACAGTTTCATCAACTTCTTTGCAGAGTCTGCATTTGGCATCATCAGAGGATTTTTCGATTTTGGCCTTAATGGCATTTGTTCGGATAGCTTGTTCTTGCACAGCCAGGATTAGTGACTCTGTTTCTTTCTTTAATGTACCTGTTGTTAACCATAACCAAGTTTTTTTACTGTCCACTTTATCTTTTATTTTTTCCAGAAATTGACCATGTAATGTTTTGTTCTGCCAACTCTCCATTCTTGATTTTATCACATCTTTTCTGTATTCTTGTTTCGTCTGTTGGGCCTTCAATAAATTTTTGTTCTTTACTTCGATTAATAGATGTTCTTGACTTTCTTTTAAATAATCAGCCAGTGCATGTTTTTCTTCTTCAACTATTTGCTTCACTTGTAATAATCCTCTGCCACCTGATTTTCGGGGCAGGTATAGTCTATCAGTGTCACCACGTGGATGTAAACTATTATTATTATTATTATTATTATTATTATTATTATTATTATTATTATTATTATTATTATTATTATTATTATTATTATTATTATTATTATGAGGGGGTGTTCCCCTTAGTGAACTATGCCCACCAGGCTTCCGGGCATTTCACCAGCCGAAAGCCCAGGGCAGGGGTGGGGGGGTGGCGGTGGTTATTAGGGAAAGTCTCGGACCTCAGGAGGTCACTGTGCCTCAGATAGGTGGGTGTGAGTCCCTTTTTGTGAAATGGGGCCTTGGAGTTCAGGTGGGCCTTTTTGTTATGTACCTGTCTCCCTGCTACGTTTCATTGGCCCTGCTGGAGCTGCTGAATATGTTAAGTGGATTGGCAGTTGATTTCCCCAGGCTTATGATCCTGGGGGATTTCAATCTGCCTTCCATTGGCGAGATATCCGAGTCAGCTCGGGAATTCATAGCTTCCATGATGGCTATGGACCTAATTCAATTAATTGAAGACCCCCACCCATAATAGGGGACACATACTCGACCTGATTTCTGTTCTGGGCAGTGGATGAATGATCTAGATTTAGGGGATATTTCTATTCAACCCTTGTCATGGTCTGATCATTTCCTCATTGGGCTTGACTTCCATACTGCTACCCCTCGCCGCAGGGAGGCGGAACCGACTAGATGGTTCCGCCCCAGGCGCCTGATGGACCCTGAAAGGTTCCTGATGGAGCTTGGGACTTTTCCTGAATCCCTTGCTCACAGTTCGACCGAAGCCCTAGTGGAAGCGTGGGATAGGGTGGCCACTGGGGCCTTGGATTGCATTGTGCCTTTGCGGCCTCTGACCCGGTGTCAATCCCGGGGGGCTCCCTGGTTTATTCAGGAGCTCCGGGAGATGAAATGCCGGAAAAGACGCCTAGAGAGTGGCTGAAGGGCCAGCCGGTCGGAATCTGATCGAACACTAGTAAGAATTCATATTAAATCCTACTTAGTGGCGATAAAAGCAGCAAAATGACAACATTTTTCCGCTCTTATCGCATCCGCAGATAACTGCCCAGCTGCTCTGTTTAGGGTGACCCGCTCCTTAGTTAACAAGGAACTGGGGAAGACCCCTTGCAGGGTAGGGCTGAATAATTTGTTCAGTATCTGCAGGATAAAATCGCTCAGATCCGGACAGGCTTGGACTCTGACTAGGTAGATTCGGGCGAGTCGACGGGGATGAATTTTGTGGAGACAATCTGGGATGAGTTTGACCCTGTGACCCCCGAGGGCATGGACAGGATTATGGGGAGACTCAGTGCTGCCACTTGTGTGATGGACCTGTGTCCCTCTTGGTTAGTTTCGGCTTCCCGGGAGGTGACACGAGGCTGGCTCCAGGCGATTACCAATGCTTCATTGAGAGAGGGGTTCTTTCCCACCGCCTTGAAGGAGGCGGTGATGAGGCCCCTCCTTAAGAAGCCTTCACTGGACCCAGCTTCTTTAGCCAACTATCATCCGGTCTCCAACCTTCGCTTTGTAGCAAAGGTTATCGAGAGTGTGGTAGTACCCCAGTACCTGGATGAAGCTGTCTACCTGGATCCATTTCAGTCGGGTTTCAGGCCTGGGTACAGCACGGTGATGGTATTGGTCGTGTTGGTCGATGATCTCTGGCAGGCCCGGGACAGTGGCTGCTTCTCTGTCCTGGTACTATTAGACCTCTCAGCGGCTTTCGATACCATTGACCATGGTATCCTACTGCGATGACTCGGGGGGTTGGGAGTGGGGGCACCGTTTTACAGTGGTTCTCCTCCTACCTGTCGGATTGGTTGCAGTTCGTGTTGACTGGAGGGCAGGGATCGACCCCGAGGCGCGTCACTTGTGGGGTGCCCCAGGGGTCGCTTCTCTCACCCCTCCTGTTCAACATATACATGAAACCACTGGGCAAGATCATCCATGGTTTTGGGGTATGGTATCAATACGCTGATGATACCCAACTTTTCATCTCTACCCCAAACCACCCAAACAATTCCCTCGACGTGATGTCCCGATGCCTGGAGGCTGTGCGGATCTGGATGGGGAGGAACTGGCTCAAGCTCAATCCCTCCAAGACTGAGTGGCTGTGGTTTCTGTCATCCCGATTTGTGCATCTTGTTCCATCTTTGATGATAGGGGGAGAAATTTTAGCCCCCTCAGAAAGGGCCCGCAATCTGGGAGTCCTCCTGGACACGCGGCTTAGTTTAGAAGAACACCTGAAGGCCATGAACAGGGGGGGCTTTTACCAGGTTCGTCAGTTACGCCCCTTCCTGGATCGGGATGCTCTGTGCACAGTCACTCATGCCCTCGTCCTTTCTCGCCTGTACTACTGCAATGTTCTCTACATGGGGCTGCCCTTGAAGAGCACCTGGAGGCTTCAGCTGGTGCAGAATGCTGCCGCCGCGTTATCATGGGGGTACTTAGGTGCTCCCATGTTATACCCCTTTTAGGCGGTCTGCACTGGTTGCTGGTTGTTTTCCGGGTGCGATTCAAGGTATTAATTATGACCTTTAAAGCGCTCCATGGCTTAGGCCCAGGTTACCTGCGAGACCACCTACTGCCACTAGTAGCCTCCCACCGTCCAGTGCAATCCCACAGGGTTGGCCTCCTCAGGGTGCCGTCGGCCAGACAGTGTCGGCTGGCGACCCCCAAGGGGAGAGCCTTTTCTGTGGGAGCGCCTTCCCTCTGGAATGAGCTGCCCCTGGAGCTTCGCATAATCCCCAACCTCCGGTCCTTCCGACGCGCCCTAAAAAGTTGGCTTTTCCAGCAAGCCGTCCTGGCCTGTTAATCTTATCTAATTTTTAAATTTTTTATATTAATTGGGTTTGTTTTTTGGATACTTATCTAATTTCCTTTTAACTTTTGTGATATGTTTTTTTAATGTTGTACGCTGCTCTGAGTCCTTTAGGAGAAGGGCAGCGTATAAATCCAATCCAAATCCAATCCAATGAAAAATAAAAGCCATTCATGACCAACATGTCCTAAACTGAAAAGACATTTTTATTAGTTTCTATATGCTGAAAGGACTACAAATGCAATCTTCCCTTTGTTCATTCAGTAAAATTGTAATTTTTATTTGTAAATGTACTTTAAGTAGAAAAAGTTATATTCTAGAGCCGAGGGAGTTCACTGTTCCTCAGATACCCGGGTGTGAGTCGCTGGGTATGAAATGGGGCCCAGGGAGGCAGTGGGATCTGCTGATTGTATACTTGGCTCCTCGCTATACGTCAGCGGCCCTGCCCGAGCTCCTCGAGCTGGTCTCGGAGACGGCGGTTGAGATACCCAAACTTTTGGTTATGGGGGATTTCCACCTGCCGTCGATGGGAGCAGCGTCTGAGGTGGCTCGGGAGTTCATGGCTTACATGACAGCCATGGGCCTGACCCAATTAATTCAGGGCCCCACACACGAAGGCGGCCACACTCTGGACCTTGTCTTTGTATCTGAGCAGTGGACGAGTGATCTGGGAATAGGGGATTTAGATATTACGCCCCTGTCATGGTCAGATCACTCATGTCTCCGGCTGGACTTCCCTGGTGCTACCCTCCACCGCGAGGAGGCGGAGCCAGTTGCTCAAGCTGGTACCGCCCCAAGCACTTGATGGAACCGGATAGGTTCAAGACGGAGCTTGGGCCACTACCTGTAGCCCTGACCCGTGCTCGGTCGGAGGACCTAATCGACGCCTGGAATAGGGCGACGGCGGGGGCCTTGGACCGGGTTGCGCCTTTGCGACCTCTCCTACGGCAGCGACCCACCCGGGCTCCCTGGTACACCAAGGAGCTAAGGGTGATGAAGCGCCATAGGAGACGTCTAGAGAGCAGGTGGAGGTCCTCACGCTCCGAGTCTGACCGAACACAGGTAAGAGCCTATTTACGGACCTACCTTGTGGCATTGAGAGCGGCCAAACGTAGACATTGTGCCGCTCTCATTGCGTCTGCGGATAACCGCCCTGCCGCCCTGTTTAGGGTGACCCGCTCTCTCCTGTCGCAGGAGACGCGGGGGGCACCCTTGCAGGGAAGAGCCGAGGAGTTTGGGGAATATCTGCAGGACAAAGTCGCTCAGATCCGGAGCGGATGGGCTCCCTCCAGTGGTCCGGACGAGCCGTCAACAGTGAGTCTTGTGAGTCCACTCTGGGAGGAGTTTGACTCTGTTGCACCCGAGGATTTAGACGGGTTGCGTGGACGGCTGCGACCCACCACGTGTTCAATTGACACGTGTCCCTCCTGGTTGGTACTGGCATCCTGGGAGGTGACGCGAGGCTGGCTTCTGGGCCTGGTGAACGCCTCATTGAGTGAGGGTTCCTTACCGACTGCCTTGAAAGAGGCGGTGGTGAGGCCCCTACTCAAGAGGCCTTCACTTGACCCAACGGAGCTAGCTAATTACCGTCCAGTCTCCAACCTCCCCTTTTTAGCGAAGGTTGTTGAGAATGTGGTGGCGCAGCAATTTCCACATCGCCTCGATGAATCCGTATATCTAGACCCACGCCAGTCCGGCTTCTGACCCGGGCACAGCACAGAGACAGCCTTGGTTGCGTTGGTTGATGATCTCTGGGGGGCCAGAGATAGAGGTTGTTCCTCTATCCTGGTCCTATTAGACCTCTCAGCGGCTTTTGATACCATCGACCATGGTATCCTATTGCGCCGGCTGGAGGGGATGGGAGTCGGAGGCACCGTTTTACGGTGGTTCGGCTCCTACCCCTCCGGCCGGATGCAATGTGTGTTGACTGGGGGCAGAGGTCGACCCCGAGGCCACTCTCTTGTGGGGTGCCGCAGGGGTCGGTCCTCTCGCCCCTTTTGTTCAACGCATATGTGAAGCCGCTGGGTGAGATCATCCGTGGTTTTGGGGTTGAGTACCATCTATACGCTGACGATACTCAGTTGTACATCTCAACCCCAAGCCACCCCAACGAGGCTGTCGAAGTGATGTCCCGGTGTTTGGAAGCCGTCGGGGTCTGGATGGGGGACAACAGACTCAAACTCAACCCCTCCAAGACCGAGTGGCTGTGGCTACCGGCACCTCGGTTCAGCCAGCTGATTCCATCACTGGCCATAGGGGGCGAACAATTGCCCGCTGTGGAACGGGCGCGCAATTTGGGCGTCCTCCTAGATGCCCGGCTGTCAATGGATGATCATGTGGCAGCCGTGGCAAGGGGGGCGTTCCACCAGGTTCGCCTGGTGCGCCAATTGCGCCCCCTTCTGGACTGGGATGCCCTACGCACAGTCACTCATGCACTGGTGACGTCTCGCCTGGACTACTGTAATGCTCTCTACGTGGGGCTTCCCTTGGGACGCGCCCGAAGACTGCAGCTAGTCCAGAACGCAGCCGCGCGGGTAGTCATGGGGAGTACTAGGTACTCCCATGTAACACCTCTCCTGCGCGAGCTGCACTGGCTGCCTGTAGTCTTTCGGGTGCGTTTCAAGGTTCTGATTACCATCTTTAAAGCGCTCCATGGCATAGGGCCTAGCTACCTGCGGGATCGCATCCTCCCACACACATCCCTGCGGCCAATTTGCTCTCACAGGGAGGGCCTTCTCCTGGTGCCGTCCACTAGGCAATGCCAACGGGCGACACCGAGGAGTAGGGCCTTCTCTGTGATGGGCCCAACCCTCTGGAATGACCTCCCCCCCCGACATTAGAACCACTACTGACCTCCGCTCCTTCCGACAGAAACTGAAGACACACCTGTTCCGACTGGCTGGTCTGGCATAATTTATAACGTCTACCTCCTGGCATACACATTTTTTACTGGTTTTTAGAGGGATTGTCTCTTTTAAATTTAATCTTATATGATATTGGGATTTTAAATTTTGTATATTCTGATTTATTTATTTAGCTGTACAGTTTGGCATATTTTTTATCTTCCTCTCATATACGTATTTATGTATCTATTTATTATGTTTTAATTTGTTGTACTTTGATACGGACTGTACACCGCCCCGAGTCCCTTTCGGGAGAGGGGGCGGTCTATAAGCGCTAATAAATAAATAATAAATAAATAATCCTGTTTGCTTTTAGTGCTTGTACAACTTTGCATCCTACGTAGCTTTTGTGACATTCAGGCAGAAAAATCTCAAGGAAATCCAGCAAGAAGTTGGTAGATTGCTCCGGTCAAATATGTTCAATTCTGCTTTAAGAGAGAGAACCAAATCTAGCAGGGAAATGAAAACAGATATTACCAAACAATTGATGAAAGCCACATTTGCCTTTCGCAAGTAAGTCTTAAATTCTCTTTCATTCTGACCCAACCTACCATTTTGTCAATTTTAATAGGGAAAGCTTATAATAGAAATTAAAGATGTTATAGCTAGCATTTCATACATGCGTACTTGCTCACACAAGCATAACATTTCAAAATGCTAAGCTGCAGATTGCCTCTCTCTTCATATTTTAGATGGTTTTTTAAAAAAAAGTTAGGCATGTTTGCTTAAATATCATTTCTTTAACTTACACTTTCTTCAAAGTTGTAAAACTGCATCAGGGATTGGAGGGAGATATCACATCTGTTAATCCCTATATGCTTGTCACACCCAGTTTTTCCAAATTCATAATGAACTATGTTGAAATATATACGACAGTTTGTTCCGGGATAGAAAAAGTATGCTTTGCTCTTGTTAGTTGAATGTGACAATGTTACTATGTTTGGCTCCATTGATCTTACGAATTTATTTATTTTTTGCTTTCTTATTTGACAACTCCCATTATTACTTTTTTCTGATGTTGTTTATTTTTTGTTCTTAAAGGAGAACAGATGTTAAGCAGCCAGCCATAAGAAGTGTCATGGATCAGCGATCACCAGTGCTTAGTACTTTGCTGCCTCTGGCTAAAGATAGTGCTCAATATCTGTTTCAGGACCATTATCTTCGTCCCAGCAAAACTGCCCCACGTTATATTCCAGAAGAGTTACCAGAGTTGTTTTCTATTGTGTCACGCACCAAGTAAGAAATAACTTCAGTTTCACACATTATGCAGTGTCAACCTGTTTATTTAATTTTAGTTAGCATATTTATATAGCTACCTATGTCATGTGTTTCCATGCGACATACAACACAACAAAACTCCATACCATAGCAATCTAGAAATAATCAAAACTAAATAAAATAAACATATAAAGTAAACATGTAAAATAAACAAATAAAACAAAAGAAAACGGGAAAAGAAACATCATTTAATCTCGTATCATGCAGGCTCTCTTGGGATCTCCAAGGCGGGTGAAAAAAGCATGTTTAAATGGCTTTCCAGAGGGCTAACACTCCAAAAGGGGAAATCCAAGAGTACTTCAAATTCCAGGCTGCATTCAAAATTGCAGACCACACACCACGCTGTCCATCTCTGGCATAAGCCACATTGGCATCAAGTCACTGATGTTTGCATAATGCTGTTGCCACTGCAGTCTAGACATCTCAACAGAATGCACACTGGTCAAACAATTCCAACAGGCAAAAAGGTCCTCTCACCATCACCGCTAGCCAGACTCCTGCAATGGCCAATCCATGTGCTGCTGCCAGTTCTATATCCAAACGGAACAACTCCAAATAGGTTTATTTTCAATAAATACATCTGCATGATTTATATTTTCAAACTCATTCCTTTTATACATTACATTTGGAGGCTTATGCTTAAAAAATAAGATTTTGGTTGCTTAAAAAAATGGCTCACAGAACACCTTTCTCCTATTTATCTGGAATTCCCAGAATCTTTTCCCCATTTTAAGTTCATCTTGAAAAGATGGTAGAGATAGGAAAAGCAAGAAGAAGTAGCACACTTCATGCTGAAAAAGTAACATACTTCATGTTTGGGAGAAATACTAACAAGATAGATATATTCAATATCAAATATATTTTGACTAGAAATGTTCAGTCAACTGAACAGCTTGGCTTTTGTGACATATCTCTCATTTTGATGAGTTTTACTAAAAGCATGTGGAAAGAGCTGGAAACTCAACCACTTCTCATGTATCACTATTTTTATGCCAGCCTTTGTTTAAGAAGCTCAGGACAATTTACTATACGTGCTTTCTCCCATCCCCTTTCTCATTTGATCTTCATAGCACTTCGTGTGCGATATTCCAAAAGATGTTGATTGACGTAAATCTCTGAATTTGTGCCTAAACACAAATTTGAACTTGTATCTCCCTTGTTGTATTCTAATGTTCTTATCAAGTACACCAATGTTTGTAGCCTTGCTTAGATCTCTTGGGTGGGCTGTATTTTTATTTATTCAATCCAGTTTTCAGTTGTGATGAAACAGATCTTACAAAGTTTTGCCAATCCTATTTGAGTGATGAGAAGATTATTGCCTCTCTACTACCAAATTAACTTGCTTTATTTTCATATACTTCACTACATTTACAGTTGCTTTCCTCCAATGAGTTGAAGATTGAATATTGAACTCTTGAGTGTATTTGAGAGTTTTTTGAGTGTTTTTTCTCCTGCAACAGGATTGGCATTATTGGGTCTCATCGTAACAAGTTTGTCCCTCATACACTTTTACCAATTGGAAGCACGGAGGATGAGAAAGAAAATGGGGAGAATCTCGAAAGAAGTGTCTCTTCAGTATTGTCACAAGAAATGACCCCAGCCTCTAGCAGGGCTATTCAAAGCGGTACGAGTCACCAATCTCTGGCAGTTTCACGGGCTACGACTGAAGGAGACTACATTGAAAATCCCCAGTAATACATGCTAGTATGTGGGATAGAATGCCCAAGTATTAAATCTCTTGGCAGCTTTCTAATTAGCTTTTGATTCTATCCATTACTTATGCCTGAGAAAATATGGCCAGTTTAATACTATTAAATGTCACAGTGCTGCCCAAAATAATAAATGAAAAATCCTCATGATGATAACAAATACTATAAACACTTGTTTGATTTGTACCAGTTTAACTGCTATATGTATTAAGCCAAAAAATGCTGGGAATGTAAACTAACTTTAAATATTTGTAATTTGAAGATCTGAAGGCATTTCTACTCCTACATGAATTATTTATGACTAATAAAGCAGTTTAAACTGGAACTTTGGATACCCAGTATAGACTAAGTTTGTAAATTATGTCTGTTAAACCATGGTTTGCTTTAGTCCAACTGACTTCAGTTGCTTGAGTTCAACACAACACAATCAGACATATTTAAAGTTTCTGTTGACATATTGGTTTTGCAAATATTTTAGATCTTTCAAAGGAATGTATTATATAATTAATCAAATGGTATGGTTTTCAAACAGGTAAAAGTATATTACAATCATAAGAAACACAGACAAGAGTATATTTACTTTAGACAGAAGTGCTACTTAATGTGGAAGTTAATGTGTAAGAAGAGGCTGGACAACCACTTGTCTGGAGTAGTATAGGGTCTTTTAAGTCATCTAGTCCAGGGGTGTCAAACTTGATTTCATTGAGGGTTGTGTTTGATCTTGGGGGGGGGCATGGACAGGGGGTGTGGCCAGCTCAACGTCACTTGTGTTGGGGGTGCCTGTGGTTGTTTGAGCGCTCTGCCAGCAAAAATGGTGTGCGGAACGGTTGGCCTTGACCAAGTCCAAACATCAGTCACCAGCATGCGCAGAAGACAGTGAGAACAAGACTCCTCCAGTACAATATAATTCCCTTCCCTAATACTATGCACACACACACACACACACCGTTCCTATGGCAGCCGATAGCAAGCAAGCGTAGCAAGCAAAGCAGAGGCTGACATTTAGACTGTCTGGGCCTGTGTGTCTGTGTATTCATATATTTCAATATAATTGCTTATTTTTAAAACAATTTAAAACAACGCTGCCTTACTTACTTATTTCATTTACTGATCGATAATTTAAGGCTGTTTAACTCCAAATTGACTTTGCTTGGCTTACTGTCAGGCCCCCAAACCAAGAAAGACATATGGTGATTCCTTCAGGTTGATTTCTTTATTGTTCCACACTATAGACAGAATCTTGCCACACTGAAACACTCTAGTAGCTACATCAAACATATTTTGAGAACTACTAGGAAGGACTTGTCTTCACCCTGTTTGTCTTGCACAAACTATCTGGACTGAGCGGCTTCTTATTCCTGTGGAATGCACCACTCCCTCCTGGGAATCCAGCCTACTATATTCCATCACACACTATAAAGAATATAGATACAGTAATAAACACAAAAGTATACAAGGCTGGAAACATTCCACAAAATGCACCTAATGGACTCAACAACTATTCTCTATTCCAGATCCTGGGAAAGAGTCAGGTTTTCTAGGAGACCATTACAGTGGGAATTACACAGACATATTCCCCTTTGTATGAGGGAATTACATTTTTCTAAGTCATCTGAGAACTTCACAGCAGAATGAACTGATAAATTAGCTATTTGACAAAATCTTACTTGGTTAATCAACTAGCAAAGATTTAACTGATTAATAATCCTCTTTCATTTTTTCCAAATAATCTGTGCTGAATGGATGGGTCAACTGATTTTTCTCTGAAGAGATATAAAAGCAGTCTCTGGAATCACTATGTATTGGTTTTCTTACAATATCTATAGTAGGAAAATCAGGTCCTAATTATCTTCCAGACATGAAGGATAGGGCAGATGTCTTTGGTGATACGTTGAAATGTTACAGTTTTTATAAGATGCATATAGAGATGTAAGAAGAATGCTGCCTTTAGAATTATAAAGGACCAGTTAATGTTGGGAATATATCAGTGCCAATGCGAGCTGCTAAAAAAAACCTGTAATCCGGAGATATTAAGGCCATGCTGGTTGGTTCTCAATTTAAGAACACTCATATCAAATAAGGAAGGTATTTTGTTGAACACATTGTTTTTTCTGGGATACTGTGTAGAGGCTTCCTGCTGGAGGTGGGTAGGACCAAACAAAAGTGGATAGATCCACTCTCCCCTTCCTTTTTCTTCCTTGCTTTAGTGCCTGTGGAGATTCTCAGTCATCTGAGTCATGGTTGTCCCGTGGTTGTCTGCTTTTTCAAGAGGCAACTAGACTTTCTTTGTTTTTCCTTGGAGACACTTCACATCTCATCCAAGAAGTTTCTTCAGTTTTGATTTCCATTCCCCACCATTCAGTCAGAACCGAAGAAGCTTCTTGGATGAGAAGCAAAATGTCTTCAAGGTAAAACAAAGGAAGTCCCATTGTCTCTTGAAAAAAGTACCCTTGGGACTCCTTGCTTTATGATATCAAAGGAACAGATGATTACTTGCCAGAGCTAGGAAGTACTTTAAACCAAGGAAGGCATGACATCTGATTCAGGGATTCAAGTTGTCTGTTCTGCCTTAAAGATTTGATCTAAGAAATGTGGACCAGATGATGTGTGAATTTTTACAAAGAGCTGTATGGATGAAAAATTACTAAAATAAGCAAGAAATACTGTTGCCTCCAAGAAAGGTTGTTTTTCAACTGGCATCTGCTACAGAAAATAGCAGAGCATAATAATATTTGGGCTGCGTTCTGTGATCTGCCGCTGTTTGCCTATTACTTTTATTTTGTGTGAAATAATTGATCCTAACAGGAGATGGGGAGAAAATTCAAGATTGAGTGTTATGCTAAGTGTACTATCATGGTAGCATAAAAGCACGGTTAACTTAATGATGATTTACTCAACCTAATTTTCTGGGCCTTTACGATGCAGTGAGCTAAAAGCCAAAAACACAGGTTGAGCTTGCCCAACCTGTTAAATATAACGCAATAGGATACTTTGTAGCTCAGTATATTGTGCAAACTCAGCCAAACAGTTCCAGGCATTTTCCTCAGCCTCACACCATGATTAGCCTTGAACGGGGCCTCAAGGCAGCTTTGGGGAATGCAGAAATGGAGGTAAAAAACCAGGATCAAAAGTGATAGTATATGTTTTACGTTTTAACTGCCTAAAACCTATCCTACAACAGATGGGAAATTCCAAAGCAAATGCACATCCCCACTCCTCTCCCAGGGGCATAGTTCTACAATGATGATCTACAGCTGCTAATTATAGAACCTAAGAAAATAAGTAGAGAAGCTTTGAACAACACAGTGGACAATGAGATCAAGAATTACCTGTCTCGGAGATTAAATCAAATACAGAAATTTGTTGCAGACTCAACTTTAAAGATGCCATTAAAGTAGCACAATTCCAAAACGCATAGATGCATGATATGATATGATGTGCATGAAATAGATGGGCTCAAAAGGTTAAGGTGTTGATCTATAACTCTGTATGCCCAACTTGAAATGGGGAGAGAAAATATGGAAAAAACTGCCAGTTGGAATAATAGATGTATACAATAAAAAACAACTTTTAGCATTGTCCTTTCAAGCAGTGAATCTACCCTAATGAATTCGATGATCAAAGTATTAAATAAATGAAAGCAATCCTGTTCATTCCAGAAGGAATAAATGATGCACATCTATAGTTTATCAATAATTCGACTGACGTTAATGAACATTGTATAAGAGAGTGTAGCATCATCATGTTCTTCACAGATCTGGGACAGATAAGATGGTGCAAAAAATGGTTCAGGAAGATGCAAGAAAGTCCAAAATTTAGGCAAAGTGTTTCGGTCATGCAATCTGTTTTAAAGTCAAGTCAAGGATGGAATCTATGGAATGAAACATTTATGATGGCTTAGTTAGGTTATTACTAACATTTGGGGATAAAGAATAATGCCTGCCTCATTGTATATGTACAAATACATTTAATTTACAACCACCTCTTAGAAAAGGATGTTTATAATATGCATAGCAAGCAGCTGTGGAAGATTTGCTAACTAGGTCTTGCCCCTGAAATCAATATGAAATTGGCAAAATTTTAGTTTTCTTGTCTCTGCCAAATCATTTAAAAATTGCTAGGTAGTATAGGCAGCTCGGAATATTGACAAAAATGGAAAAAGAGAAGCCTAAAATTTATAATAAAAATGTGGCTCTGTATATATAAAGGCAAGAGTGGCTGTTTATTAAAGTTCCTCAGCTAAACTAAAGCTTTGCCCAGGGACAAAGCTATGTTATCTCCAGGAAAGTGAAGTTTTAGCTCCTAACATGGGTATACCATTCTTGTAGAAGCATGTAACTTGCTGAGGTCTGGTTCCCTCTGAGAATGAATCATCTTCTAACAGGAGAAAATGAGTCAGGAGTAAAATTCTTTTCATAAGCTTATTAAGTGAGTCTCCTTCTGCTTTGTCCAGGAGTCATAAAACAAAAGAACAACTTCTGATGTTATATATTATAATAAAAGCAATTAAAAATATAAAAACATGGCTCCACGCTTCCTTGCATGTTTTGTACATTGCACTAATCTTCAATGAATTATTAGACCAAAAGTGATATTTTAAAATCTAATTACCAGTCCTGTGCATAGACAGTTTAAAATATGGAATCAGCCAACCCAGTACATTTTTACAAAGCCGACCAAGGCAGCTCCTCCCCAATCATTGCTCTCATTTATCTTCAGAACAGAACTGGAATTTTAAACACACAAGCACATCTCTGGGACTTATGATAAATATATCAGGCATTCCTTCTTTCATATTTTCTGAATTTCCGCAGACTCTGCAGATGCTTTTCCTATTTAGGTTGGAGAAAATTTTTTGCACCACTCAAAAGGGTTTCTTTAAGGTCAGACCAGAACTCTATTTGGGCATGCACTTATGCAATTGGACTCATGTACGTGACAGAAGGCAGGACCTTGCTTGCCAGACCCTCCCCAATTGTGAAATCTTTGTTGCTCCCCTATGAAAATGGTTTGCTGTCTGGAAGATTCAGACGCCTGATTGGGACTGAATCTAAGATCTTTCCCTGCTTGCATTTCACCAGTGCAGAATCATAACCTGGCATGCAATGTTTTAATCTTGTTCCCAGATTATTAAATGCATCAGCTTACACTATCCTTTTCCTCTTAAGTTAATGTTAACCCACTAAAGTAACTCAATTATCAGACATGTTGACAGACATACAGACATACTCCGCCCTAGTCACTGGTCAGCTACTTTGCTTTTAGCAACTGCCTGTTCTATGAGCATTTTGTACTTTCCTTCCCCCCCCCCCGTTTTGACATCAATATGCCTTCATGGAGTGGGACCTGGTTACTTGAGGAACATCTCAGCTTAATTACATTGTCCTCCCCTACCCAGTCAGGCAGAGTGGATTTTTAAAGAATTTCAACTTATACAGTGGTGAGATTCACATTTTTTTACTACCGGTTCTGGAGGAGGCCTTGGATACTGTAAAATCCCCATTCCCTCCCCACTCCATGGGAAAGTTACTGCAAAATCCCAATTTCCTCCCAATCTGTTGGCACTTGGGAGGCAGAGAATAGATGGGGGCAGGGCCAGCCAGAGGTGGTATTTACCGGTTCTCCAAACTACTCAAAATTTCCGCTACCGGTTCTCCAGAACTCTTCAGAACCCGCTGAATACCACCTCTGAACTGATAGGATCCAGAAAGAGAGCCTTCTCTGTCATTGCCCCCACCCTTTACTCCCAGTGACAGCATCCCCCCCCTCTTCTGGCCTGGCTTTGCCAACTGGCATTGGTGTCAGAGGGTAATATGTAACCTTGGGGACAGTTGGTGTCATGAGGATGTTCTCGCCACTTTTCAACCTGTTAATTGTTAATATTTTAACCCTAATTGCTTACATTTTGTGTTGAATTTCCTATTTATACTTTCATATTATATCTTTTTATTGCAAAGAGTCAGTTGCTTAGGTGAGATGTAGAAGTTGATGAGTAAATAAATAGATGAACAAAACTTTCTCTCCAAATGTCTAACTGGGAGCTCATGTGGGATGTATTTATTTATTTGATTTGATTTCTAGACCGCCCCCTCTCCCCGAAGGGACTCGGGGCAGTGTACAGGTACCAAATTAAAAACCATACAAATAATAATAAATATAATTAAAATCGGATTAAACTTTAAACCCCTGTACAAGTTTATAAAAATTAAAACTTAGCCTAAAACCAACCCGTGAAATTTAAAAATACAGACTGAGGTGGGAGAGCTGGAATTAGGCCAGGCCGGCTAGATTAAACAGGTGGGTTTTGAGCTTCTGGCGGAAGGAGCGGAGGTCCGTGGTTGTTCTAATATCAGCGGGAAGGTCATTCCAGAGGGTCGGGCCCATCACAGAGAAGGCCCTCCCCCTGGGCGTCGCCCGCTGCACAGCCTAGTGGACGGCACCCGGAGGAGTCCCTCTCTGTGTGAGCGGATCGGCCGAAGGGATGTGTGGGGCAGGATACGATCCCGCAAATAACTAGGTCCTGTGCCATGGAGCGCTTTGAAGATGATAATCAGCACCTTGAAACGCACCCGAAAAGCTACAGGTAGCCAGTGCAGCCCGCGCAGGAGAGGTGTTACGTGGGAGTATCTAGCGACTCCTGAGACTGCCCGCGCGGCCGCATTCTGAGCCAATTGCAGTCTTCGGGTGCATCTCAAGGGGAGCCCCATATAGAGAGCGTTACAATAGTCTAGCCGGGACGTCACAAGCGCATAGGTGACTGTGCGAAGGGCGTTCCGGTCCAATAGGGGACGCAATTGGCGCACCAGGCGAACCTGGTGAAATGCCCCCCTTGCCACGGCTGTCACATGGTCGTCCATTGACAGCCGGGCATCTAGGAGGACGCCCAAATTGTGTACCCGATCCACGGGGGCCAGATGTTCACCCCCAATGGCCAGTGATGGAATCAGCTGGTTGAACCGGGGTGCCGGTAGCCACAGCCACTCCGTCTTGGACGGGTTGAGCTTGAGTCTGTTACTTCCCATCCAGATCCGTACGGCTTCCAGACACCGGGACATCACTTTGATGGCATTGTTGGGGTGGTTTGGGGTAGAGATGTACAGCTGGGTATCATCTGCGTACAGATGGTAATCTACCCCGAACCCACAAATGATCTCGCCCAGCGCCTTCATATATGTATTGAACAGGAGAGGCGAGAGGACCGACCCTTGTGGCACCCCACAAGTGAGCGGCCTCTAGGTCGACCTCTGCCCCCCTGCCAATACAAATTGCACTCAGCCAGAGAGGTAGGAGGAGAACCACCGCAGAACGGTGCCCCTCACCCCCAGCCCCTCGATGCAATAGGATACCATGGTCGATAGTGTCAAAAGCCGCCGAGAGGTCTAGTAGGACCAGGATGGAGGAGCAACCCCCATCTCTGGCCCTCCAGAGATCATCCACCAACGCGACCAATACCATCTCCATGCTGTGGCCGGGCCGGAAACCGGACTGGCACGGGTCCAGATAATCAGTTTCCTCCAAGTGGCATGGAAACTGTTGTGCCACCACACTCTCTACAACCTTCGCCAGAAAGCAAAGGTTGGAGACGGGACGGTAGTTGGCTAACACAGCTGGGTCCAGGGAAGGCTTCTTGAGTAGGGGCCTCACCACCGCCTCTTTCAGGGCAGCCGGCACGAACCCCTCACTCAAAGAAGCGTTGACTAACTCCTGGAGCCAGCCTCGTGTGACCTCCCAGGATGCCAGTACAAGCTAGGAGGGACACGGGTCCAGTAAACATGTGGTGGTATGCTGGTGTAAGGGCAGGTGGCCTATGCTCAAAGTCAAGATGGCGACCTATGCTTAAAGCTCCAGCCCCCCTGCCCATGTGTTGCACAATATGCATAAAAAGGTGGATCTTCAATCACACAGTTGCAGTTGTCCTCTTCACCTTTTTGATCGTTCCCCATAGAAACCCCTGCTTCCAAACAAATGACATCAGAGTACCACTATTTTATTTGGGGAAGGACAGAAATTTGGTCTGCTCTTCTGTATTATGAATGGGGTTTTCAGATGCAGAAATTCTGCTTTTCCTCCCTCCGGTGTCTAGAGACAAATGAGAGATGTTAAATTGCAGAGTTGTTTTATTTGCCAGTTTTTCTGTATTTGTCATTTGTGGGCCAACCCAATAAGAGATCTTGTTTCCAGCAGCTGGTCAGTTTCAGTTCTCCCCCACCCCCTCAAAAAGATGACTATTTGCATAATCACTGCAGAATCTGCCTCCCTCCTTCTGTGATTCTTCCTGCCCATGTGTCATCCTGTATCTGTCAATTTCATATGATTTTAAATTCTGGAGACCACTGGATGTGGGAAGAGAAGCAGATAAACAATCTAAGGGCCTTGCCTTGCTTTTTGTTCTTGAAGTGGGAAGAAACCATGTTGCCCTGCCCCAGAAGCAACCCCCACACAGCTTGGCAATGAGACCTGTCACTACAGCTGACTGCATACAATTCAACATGAAGAGGCCTTGGGATAGTGACAGGTCTGTTGCTGCTATTCTTTCATTCCCCTCCTACCTTGTTTCACCACTGACTGCTCTTAATGTGAACAGAGTAAGCAAAAAAACCCAAACAACTCCTGACATATGAGTTGGGTTGACTTATCACAGGCTGCTTAATAAAAGCAATTATGACTTTTAATGACCGCATATTATTCATGCCAATCGGTCCCTAACATGGTTTTCTAAAGGGGTACCCATCATCACTGTAACTGAATCCCTCCATCTCACTGCTGGTTGCCCTCTTCTTCTCTTTCCTTCTTCCTTTCTCAGCATTAGAGCTTTCTCCACTGAGCTGGGTCTTCACATAATGTGTCCAAAGTATAATAATCTGAGCCTGGTCATTTGCTCCGTAAATGAGAACTGTGGATCGTTTGTTTGGTGATCCATTTTTTGTACACAAAGAAATACTGAGATTCATAGTCCTATGGCTAGCATTTAAAAAAAAATACCTTTCTATGATTATTTTCTTCCTGGTTTGAATGAATATGAGGTGCTTTCTCTCTCCCTTCCCTTCCCTTTCCAGAGCCACCAATTACATAAAATTGCATCCCTGCTCCACATTCCTCCAATCTACTTATATCACACATAACTGAACAGTCTAAATTCTAAGGATGAAGTTCTAGATTCCATTTAACTTAATCCCCAGTTACTCTAATAGAATTATTTCAAAATTTAGATCCCTGCCCCCACCATGGAAGATGGGAAGCAAAACCTATCCTCCGCAATACTTACTGTTTGCTCACTCTGTTGCGACTTCTAGCCAATCATACAATTGTCCTTTTCATGCCTTTCAAAAACATTTTAGTGACTGTTACATAAAGAAGAAAAGCACTGTCTTCAGACAACACTGTCTCTCAAGGCTAGGAAACAGAGATGAGCACTGACCTCTAGAGTCAGACACTGGGTAAGAGAAAAGTTTATCTTTTAAAAAAACATTGCTAATTCTTGGGATCTTGGAGCTGCAGTTCTGTTCTCTCACTGTCTTTGGCATGGCATTTTCAGAGGGACATTGGGCAGGCAGTTGAGGGAATGGAAATGATGATTCAACCCCATCCCAATTTTGATCCTTCTTCCCTCTTCCTTATTTCTATAGTAGTACTAACTAGCCTTGGATCTTAATATAAATATATAAGCAATTATTACAACTGCTATTGCAGTACACCTCCCAGATCTGCTTCTGAAGCACAAGATGATGTCTGATGTTTACTTATCCTTTCTAAGTTAATTTATCAATACGGTAGTTCAAAAGTTGGCTTTCTTTACAGAAGTGCTCTGAGATAAAAGTAAGGATTTAGCTCCCTCTGCTGTCCGCTTCCTATCATTACCGAGCACGTGCTATTTTAATAGTCTGGAGTGAGCACTTTTTGTTATCAATTGCAAGGAGTTCTCACTTCCGCATCTTGAAAAGATGTCCTCTGCATAAAGGGCAAATTTGAAAATGTGAAAAAGTCTGTTATTAAGTACTTTATTATAGACGATGCCAATTCCTGAGAATATGCAGAAGTATTGCTTGTTTCCTTCTTCAAGCAGCTGCTGAAGACAGGGAAGACCCAATTTACTTTCCCTAGTTAGCCAGCAATTTATTACCAGAATATAACTGTATTAATCTTTGGTGCTTTAAATGAATACCTCTGTGAAAATCCTTTCCAGCTACAAACAGGCTAAACTTGAATTTAAACAACTGAAATTCCTGGATAGAATTTTGCTGGCTTCTTCTGGTCTGGGTCAAATTTCAAGAAGTGGGTTGCAGAATAATTCCCAGAATTGCCATTGCCAAGAGGTTGGGCTTCTTTTCTACAGCCTTGAGGATGGAGAAAGAAGAAAATCTCATATCTTTAAAATCTCCCATTGCAATAAGAGAGTGTAAATGCCAACCTATGATGGAATTAAGCAACCTACCTCAAGTCAGCATATTTGAGTGAACATTCATAGTAGATAAAATAATCTGGAATATTTCTTACTAACAAGACTAAACATACTGATTTTTGTTCCCCAAAAATGTTAACAATCACTTTCAGATTGATTTAGACTTGAAGTGTTCCACAGAGTACAAAATCAATCAAAACAGATTCCTGCACTTGGTTTTCAATCCTAGCTATCATGCAAAGTCCAAAGATATGCATTTAATGACCTCAAATGGAAACAATCCACATTCTCAAGGAGCACCATGCAGTATTGAAAAATAATGGTGTAGGAGCTTGTGCATATAGAGATAATAATTCAGGTTCTGTATTTCCTAGCATTTTTAATGCAGCATGTCATTTTGAAACTGGCCTACATTTAAATTTGTCTTTAAATATTCTTATGCATTTTGCCCTTGAAGTTGTAACTTCTCAATCGTAGAGACTCTGAGATTCTGAGGCTGGAGAGCAGAATCTAATGGACTGTCATCTTCATTTAATGAGCCCATAATCCCTTGAGGGGTAGAGTCAGGGCAACTGAATGGAGCAAGCAGAGTGATTTTACTGGCCGGATGCCCTTCCTATCACCAATACAGAGTTTTGTTCAGCGGATACATTTTCAGTGCGCCCAGAGAGAGAAATATTTGCCTCTACATAGGATCAAACTCACACCCTCCTGATTGTGAGGTGAGCAGCTCACCTCTAGGTCCCCAGTCTATATTGGGGTGGGTGGGTGGTGGACAATCAGCCACCTGAAATGGTTGCTGGGAGAATAACTAGCTCTGAAAAAGTGGAGGCTGGTTCTGATAATCAGAAATGAGTGCCAGGCACTCAAACATAGTGCCAATTAAGAGCTGCCAGGCAAGGCCAACAATTCTGGCTATATAGCATCCAGATCTTCATCTTATGACCCTGGGACTGGGACTTGGCTCTTGGCTGCCTCTAAACAACAGCTGGCCTTTTTCCTTTGGCTACTCTTAATGTACTGATTTATTAAAACAGAGTTACAATTTACCACTAAGAACACTGACTTTAACTGCATAAATATCTATGACACATTTAGAATCCTTAGTGTTATCTCTTTCCCAGCTCCTGTGTTTGCTGCTTTAGAAGTAAGTCAATAAAAGTCAGATAATTATGTTTTTTCTCTGCCTATTACTACTCTTGGCCTCAAACAGAATGTTTGCTTTTTCCTCCTTTGAGAAAGTGGCATTACTATTAGTAGCATGTAATATGGACAGGGAATGTAGAATGACTATTATTATGCAGCTATAATTACTGAATTTCTGAATAAATTTCTGAATAAACTGATTTGGGATAAATTGAAGAAATATTCTGTATCGCTATCAGCTATCAAATACTGCAGTCTAGTGTTTTGATGTTCTTGCTTTACAGTGCAATAATGTTAGTGATTTAGAAGTTTCATGTGTAAATATATAGTCATACAAAAATTTTAAGTTGTAGGCCATTATTATATATAAATATACAATGCTGTTCTGTAGGGAATAGATGTTTAGTCTGCATAGCTGTTAGTTTTCCTGTTGTTAATAGACAATTTCAAGAGCTCACCTATCCATTTTTATGGTTCTTATTATTTAAGAACAAGAAATATAAAGGTGATAAAAGTGTTTGAATATTTAAAATGGAAAAATAATGTTTCAGGAAAGGTATTATGATGTTGTAAACTGCCCTGAGTTGCTTAATAGTGAGATGGGTGGCATATACATTTAATAAATAAATTATAAACATGGGGTCTTCAATATCTTTGTTTCCACTCTTCAATACCTCAAAAGTAGTTTGAAGATGATCTGTAAGTATCATCTCTACCAACTTCACAAAAAACCAATCCCATTGTGATTTCTCAATATACCCTGTAATAACAAAATTCCACCAATCCCCCACTCTATTAAAACAGAATAGAATGAATGAGCTGGGTGGGACCTTAGAGGTCTTCTAGCAGGAGAACCTATACTGTTGGTAACGTAGAAAAGCAGACGCAGACAGGAGTAAGGTTGTGATGGGAAGGCACCCACTGGGAAGGCACCTGATGGGAAGGCACCCACCTCGAGTATATCTCCAGTGCTCCCTTTTATTGTCAAGCTTCTCAGAATAGCAAAAGCTCATTGGAAAGAAAATCAACTTGGCAACTACTGATTGGTTTACAAATACATGGTCTCCTCATGGACACCTCATGGACACTTCATGATATAGATACGTGACTCTCTACTAGTTAATATTCTGCTGCATGGAATGTGATGTCTATGTGTAAATTCCATAAGCAAAGGATTGAGGAAGGAATGTGGACTTTGATTAATCAGTGTGGTTTGCCAACTGCTGAGTAACCAATTAACTCCACATATACTATTTCAGATAAGGGTGTCAAATTCGCGGCCCATGGCCCAGAGGCATCACATGCTGTCCACATCCATGCCCGGTTTAACATAGGGGAAAAAAGTTGCTATACATCACGTGATGACGCTGTGACACGAGTTTGACACCCCTGGTCTAGACTCTTCTTAAAAACATCCAGTGATGGAACACCCACAATTTCTGGAGGCAAGCTGAAAAATAATGGTTCATGAAAGATATTATGATGTTGTAAACTGCCAAGCTGCTTAATAGTGAGATGGGTGGTAGTCAGAGCAGTTTACAGCATCATATCTTTCCTGAACCATTATTCTACTAGTTAATTATCCTCACTGTTAGGAAGTTTCTCCTTAATTCCAGGTTGTTTCTCTCTTTGATTAGTTTCCAACCATTGTTTCTTGTCCTGCCCTCTGGTGCTTTGGAGAATAATTTGACTCCCTCTTCTTTGTGGCAGCCCTTCGAGTACCGGAATACGACTACTAATTCTTCTTTTCTTTAGACTAGCCCAGCGATAGCGAACCTTTTTTGGCTCGCGTGCCACAAGTGGGGGGAGTGCAGGGGGGTCGTGTGCGGGCATGCTGCACCCATAATGCAATGCGCGACCCCCCAGTGCGCATGTTTGCACAACAGGTGCTCCCCCCATTTTTACATGCTTTTTTCGCCCTCCCCAGGCTCCAGAAGCTTTATAGGAGCCTGGGGAGGGCGAAAAGAGCCTCCCTCCCCCCCGGAGGCCCTCCGGAGGCTTCAGGGATCGTCCGGAGGCTTCCCTAAAGCCTTCGGAATGCTTAAAACGACCCTCCGAGCAAACCAGAAGTCATAAAGCCTCTGGAGCCTGGGGAGGGCAAAAAATGGCTTTTAAAAATGGTGAACTCACGTACCCTGACAAATGGCTCCCTGTGTCACCTGTGGCACGTGTGCCATAGGTTCGCCATCACTGGACTAGCCAAACCCAAATCCTGCAGCCATTCTTCATATGGTTTTAGTCTTTGATCATCTTAGCTGCTGTTCTCTGAATTTTTTCCAAAGAATTTTTTCCATCTTTTTTGTAGTGTTTTTGTAGTATTAAAAATGGAAATAAGTAATGACTGTACAAAAGAGTAGTTCTTATGCGGGGGCACAGCAAACCTAACAAACTACCTTCCTCTTTGAAAAACTGGGATGCAAGGAAGAGGATCTGGGAAAGCATGGCAAGATTGGAGTTTTTCAAGCCCTGAGCTAGAAATAAATTGGCTTATTTCTCAAAGTCAGCCAATGCTGGGAAACCCCCAAAGTCTATACTTCTTTCAAACTGGTGAATAGTTCTTGTGTGAAAGTGCCCAAATATTACATAAAGTGGCCCAAGTGAAAATAATTTCTTGAATATTATTTTGGCATTCTATCAATATTATGTGTCAAGGGGTCATTTTCTTATAAACAGCAGGGGTATCTTTTCTTAATGAATCTTCAATCATTTTATATAAATAAAAACCCAAAATGTTGTATGTTACACTTGAATAATATTTTAACTAAAAGTATTTATGTATTTAAATGTATCAGAGAAGTAAATAAATAGCTTCCGCATCTCTTCAAATGCAATGAGTTGATTTCCAGACCTCAGCCGCTTTCTTTCATTTTTGTCCAGTCAAAAAACCTGGCACATCCAGCATTACCCCATTGGAATATCATGACGTGAACCATATCTTATTGGAAAAAATAAAGGGCAAAGCTGAAAAAGGGGCAAATCTGAGATAATTTCATAAAGATTATATGGAAGGAGTATATGAATCAATATGAATCAATATTTGCTTCTGCTTATATTATTGTATTGTAGGAAGTTATCACTCAGCCCCCTCCCAGAAAAATGAAATATCCTAGGAAATATTGAAAAGGCAGAATATTATATTTCCCTGGATGTGAAAAGGAAGAAACATGTTTAAAGAGAGAATAGCTCCTTGTAGCTTCCTGCCTCCACTCACTTTGTCAATGGGCCATTAAGGTGGCCAAGCCAGTCCCTTTACATAATAAAGAGTTCTCCCCTTCAGCTCCAGGTGATGGGATTAAGGCATGATAATATTGACCCTTTACCCAACTCACCACATGGCATCTGAGAACTCAACCAAACCTGGATTCAAAACGCAGCCTAGAGAGTTGCCCCTGCATGGCCCCATGGGAGTCTGACAACCAACCAGAAGACAAGCTCAAGATCAAAGGCCAGAGAGGGCATAAAACCAGGGACTCAGCTTCTCTTGCTTCCTTCTCTTTTTCTCCACCAACATTGAAGCATGTGATCACCTTTTCTGTTCAGGGCTTAAGCCATGCGGTCCTGTCCACCATTAAAACCATCTTTCCAAGCAGCCTCCATGTCTCCAGTGTCTTTTTCCCCACTTGGAGCTGAACCCAGAAGGACATTTCTACCAACAGTATGCTTTCAGAAATTAGTTGTTTTCTAGGCTACCAAATTGTAACCTTAATACTGGACTGCAAATGTTATCTCATTGCTGTGTCTGGCTTCTATTCTTGGCTTCAAAGCTAGGGACATTCTTGAAAACATAGAAGAAACTGTAACACAGGCTGCATAGATAAAGGAACCAAACTAGGGAGTTTTCCTGGCTCATAAATCCTTAGAGCATTTTGCCGAAAAACAACTTGGCAAAGGAGAGCAGCCACCCCCTACACGAGGCTATAGGAATACTCCACAGATAAGGTAGACAGAGACAGGAGCTTGAACCAAAGAATGCTTTAAAGATCATGTTGGTAACGAATCTTTGTCTCCGATTGGATAAATAAACTTTGTTTCTATCTGCCTAAAATGTATATAATACTCTGAGCCCCTCTCGCAGCGGGTGGCTATTCCTTACATGCATTTGGATGTTTTGGATAAGAGTTTTGCCACCCAGCTTTTGCTATGGCCATAAATAAAAGCTGATACTTTTTGTAAGCTTCATCTCGAGTCTCTCTTTTTGGCATCTCAGTGGCTCGGAGAAAAAACACACACACACACACACACACACACTATACAACACAGCAGTGCACTGTATTTCAAATCTGGCAACTTTAAACTGTGTGGACTACCACTTCCAGAATTCTTGCTGCTGAGTGGGGAACTCTGGAACTTGTAGTCCACATCTTAAAGTTGCTAAGGTTGAGAACAGCGTTTCGCAACCTTGGCAACGAAGATGTCCGGACTTCAACTCCCAGAATTCCCCAGCCAGCATTCGCTGGCTGGGGAATTCTGGGAGTTGAAGTCCGGACATCTTCAAGTTGCCAAGGTTGAGAAACACTGGTTTAGAAGCCTTGCAGTATTGATGTCCTAAGGATTCCTACAAAAGGCATATATCCATGTCTTAAAGTCTTCTCTGCATACAAGTTCACGGAATCATTGATGAAAGAACCCGATCCTTTACCTACTCAGGGTTCCGTGTTCCGGCTTTACTGAACTGACCCTATAGTAAATGAGGAAATTCGTCGGTTATCCCGGCCCTTTCCAAAGAAAACCCAGAGGGAGAACTGTTGAACTCTCCATAGTTTAGCCTCCTGCTACCAAATCTCCCGTCGGAGGCGGCGGCGGCGGAGGAGGGAGGGGGGTGGGGGAAGAGGCATTCTAAAGGCTAAGGAGAAAGCAGCAGAGGCAGAAACTCTGGTGAATTGCAACGTTGGGCGTTCTAGGCGCCTTCGGGGAATCCCCAAACACCCAAGAGGCGCACCACGATACACTGCCGCGGAAAGTGGAGGCTCGCAGCGGCAGGCAGGCCTCGCGAGAAAGGGCGGTTTTTGGGGGCTGCGGCTCCTCCTCCTCCGGCAGCGAATGGGCGGCTGAGCCAGGCCTGCGTGGAGGAGGAATAGCGCGAGAAACCGCCGGCAGTGTGTGCTGAGCCAGGCGGGCGGCTCGGCCCGCTTGCAGGGAAGTCGCTCCAGCTTGCTTGCTTGCCGGCGGCCGCCCGCACCGCCGGTCAAGATGTCCGGCGGGCGAGTGTGCGCTGCCTGCGGCGGCTCCGACATCGAGGTGGACTCAGCCCGGGGCGATGCCGTCTGCACCGGATGCGGTTCGGTGCTGGAAGACAACATCATCGTCTCCGAGGTGCAGTTCGTGGAGAACAGCGGGGGAGGATCCTCGGCAGTCGGACAGTTCGTCTCCCTCGACGGTGCGAGCCTGTGTGTGTTTGTGTGTGTGTAGCGGGGAGTCGGGGCCGGGCTTGGGAGGGGGGGGGGAGAGGCAGCCGAAGGAGGAGCAGCCTCTGCTACGGCCGGCCGTGACGTTGCTCCCGAGAGCAGTGTATTGCACGTGGGTGCCGTGTGAGAATCACAACTCCTCTGCTTCTTCCTCCTGTCCCTGGTACAGAATTTGCTTCGTTTAAAAGCAAAGCAGTGACAAAATCGCCTATGACACTGGAAGAAAACAATTTATGTGCTACTGATTGGCTCTCAGGTCAAGAGACGCTGCCTTGTAACTTCTGCAACCCTTTATAGGTCAGTGTTTCTCAACCTTGGCGACTTTAAGTCCTGTGGACTTCAGCTCCCAGAATCCCCCAGCCAGGTGGCTGGGGGATTCTGGAAGTTGAAGTCCACAGGACTTAAAGTCGCCAAGGTTGAGAAACATTGCTTTAGGTCTTACAAAGAAAGTACATTTGTCCCAACTTAATTCTCTGGCTTCAATATTTGCAGCCAGTTAATCCTTTGACGTCTCTCTCTTGATTCCCATTTTCCTCAAACTTCTTTCTTTGAGCTCTTTCTCTGGCTTGTTATACCAAATCTGGGGAAGGGGCTACTTTGTCCCATAAGAAATAGCCTTCGAAGAAGAATAAGCCCTGCTTCAGAAAGGAGAGAGAGGGAAATGTTTATTTTCAGATGCCCATCTGTGTTGTTATAGATGGAAAATAGATGTTCCTATTAAGTATATATGTTATGAGATCTGCCCTTTTCCTAATCTTCATCTTAATAACTGTGGGTGCCCTTCTTGTTCCATTTGGCTTTCATTCATTCCTTTCTCTACCTACTAGTTTTGTAATAGATTTTGACTTTAGTGTAGGAGCCTGTAAGATGTGTAGTTTGTGACATTAACTTAAGAGAGAAGTAAACTTAAAATATAGTTATGGCTTATCCACAGTTGATATAACATTTGATTTTTTTACTCTTATTGGATCACCTGCATACATGAATTCAGCAGCTGAAGTTGTATGGCAGAGGGTACTGAACATTTCTTTCTAGTTGCGTACCTAGAGGACTGTTTAAGAACTTTAGTGAGTTCAGTTCACGGAGAAAGAAATACCTACCGTATTTTTTGGAGTATAAGACGCATCAAGATTTTGAAGGGGTAAATTTTTTAAAAAAGGTTTTGCCCTCCCCAGCCCCCAGGAGCACTCTGCACTCTGGTTTTTTTTTGGGAGGGAGGGCAAAACGTGACACATGGGGGCTCGATCTGCCTAAAGGGTAAGGCTTTTATCGATCTCAAATCTACTTTTCTCTACCCCTCCCATGGCAGGGCAGGATTAAACATATCTCTGCACTTTATTTTGTCCCCCCTTCCCTCTGACCGGCGATACGGAGCCGCTTGGCCCAAAGAGCGGCAGTTGGCTTGCTTCTTCTCTTCAGTGAGGAAGGAAAGACACACGGGGGCTGCTGAAATGGCACCTGAGCGGCAAAAGGGAACCCCAAAGGAAGCAACCTGGCAAGGCTGCCTCCTTGAACAACCAGGCTTGTTCACAGCCCTCTTGGCAACACCGCTTCCTTAGTCTCAGGGCAAAAGCAGGTTCCAGCCTGCAGGGAGACTCCTGACCTGGCACACCTGCATTCCGAAGTTTCCTTTCCATCATGCACTTCTTCCACTAGCCAAGATACCAACGATGCCAATAGCTTTTCCCGGATAGAAAGTAGGAAGTTGAAAACCTAGAATGGGACACAATCAAGCTTGATTCAAAGGCTTTGGCTCCTGAGATCGGTGCGCTGCCACCCAAAAATGCTATTACCGCGATCTCTGCCGCCTGGAACCGCCCGAGAAGGGGCAGTAGAGTGGGCGCTGCAGCGATCGTGGTACCAGCATTTTGGATGGCAGCGCACCGATCTCAGGAGCCAAAGCCTTTGAATCAAGCTTGATTGTGTCCCATTCTAGGTTTTCAACTTCCCAATCTAGCATTCTGAGAAAAGCTTTCGTAAAAAGGAGATTGTTTCTCTTCCCTTCCCTTCCTCCACCCCCTCCTCCCCAAATCTCTCCGGATTCTCAGGTGGGAAAGAAAGGTGTGCTTTTCGGGCTGCAGTTTTTGTCAGGTTCCAAGCGTGGCTTTCTTTCCCAGTTACTCAGAAGCTTTGGTATACTCGGCCCTCACCCTCCTCCTCCTGCAAGCGAAAGGTGCCTCAGAGATTCGGTGGGCAGCTCCGGGGAGACAATGGCCACAATGACTTCACTCCCCAGCAATGTGAGGAGCCGCAGCCACCGTCGCCACCGCCTAAGCCCTTCTGGGAGCCCAGCCAAGCTGGAGCTCTGAAAGCGAAACCTCTCTCCTTTTCAGCCATCACTATCTCTGCGGCGCCCGCTTTGCCTGCCCCTTTTTCAGATGACTCAGGTGGCTACATTCGGAGTATAAGACGCACCCAGATTTTCACCCACTTGTTTGGAGTAAAAAGGTGCGTCTTATACTCCGAAAAATATGGTATTCGATCTAGTCTACAGTTTTAGACAAATTGAGCATTGTAAATCTCAGACATTATTATATAAATATCCCTGGTATTCTAGTTTGGATCTAATCCTGAACATGGAAGGAATCATTGCTGATAAGTCTCAGCTATGTTTCTCTGACACTTCTGAGGTTTTGCTGACCCCTGACAAATAACTTGAAGCAGAAGTGAGCTGTATCTGGAAAGACAAGGATCCCGCAAGTAAGGGGTTTCCCGGTCCATGAAATAAGAGGTTGCTTGCTCTGATGGAATTGCATTTCTCTGAAAAAAAGTATGTGACACCAGGGGCGCAAGTGTCAGCAGCAAGGAGAGGCAATGCCATCATAAAAGAAATGCACTGGCTGTAAACTTGCTTCTATATACCATTTAAGATTTTGATATTAACCTATAGATAATTTGGAACCACTTTGAGAGAATATTTCTATTACACAGAAGGCTCAACAATTGCATTCACCATCAAAGGCTGCCTTGAGTCCACCACATGCAGTAGAAACTCATTTGAGTTCAGCTGGGAAGCCTTTTTTGTTATACCGATTTTGGAATGCTTATCCTCTAGAAATTAAACATGGATTATGGAAAAATTTAGACACTATATTGGGTAGTTCATGATGGTATGATTAAATTGCTTGTAATTATTATCACATTCTTACGAGTTTTCTTGTATTTTGTTTGATAGTATATGTTCTAAAGTCTGTAAACAGGTTTAGAAGGAGTCAGTGACAAATAAATACTTTGAATAAATCAAAATGGAGAGATAATAAATACAAAACAAAGTTATGGAGAGGGAAAGGATGGCATCTTCTATCTTTTTCAGTGTCTTTGGTAAAAGCTGCATTTCTTTCAACAACCAATGTGGTATGTACAGGATTTGCCAAAAGTCAGGCCACATACATAATGTAATATTTAGATTGTTTTGAATGTTCAAATCAATTGCCATTTTCTCCTAAATACTTCCTCAATCATTTGAACTTTGAACATTCCTAAGTACAGAAAAACTTTCTCTGAAAAAAAATTAATGAAACATATTGTAATTGGCCTACAAGTAGTCTTTGAATCAGAACTGTAATGGAGCCTCATGATTTTATGTTTTTTATGGTGGTTCTTAAGTAAACATAGAGGTTGTAAGTGTGAACACTATGGTTGTTAACCAAGTTGTTAAGAAATAAGGGTAGGGCAGTGAGTGTGGTGTCTTCAATAGGGTAAACAAGGTTTCTAGATCATGGATGTCAATCTTGATCGTGTCACGTGACGTATCGTGACATATTTTACCTTTGCGGAGCCGGGGTGGGTATGGCCTGCACGTGATGGCTCCAGTCCGCGGACCGCCAGTTTGACACCCCTGTTCTAGATAATTCAAATTTAGTAGTGAAGGGAAATAATTCTGTTAATTGGATTCTTGATTTGGTACAAAACATTCCTAAGGTAGTTAATACTAGCTTAAATATGATTGTTCAGTAGAGATGAATGATCTTAATTGAAAGATGCAGCAATTTTAAAATACAAAAAAATAAAACCATGTTTAGATGATATGAAAAATAATTATCAAATGTGCAGGTATACAGATGTAAAATTTTATAAAATATAAAAAAATCCAATGATCCTCCTGTTATTTTAACAGATACAGTGGGGCAAAAAAGTATTTAGTCAGCGACCAATTGTGCAAGTTCTCCCACTTAAAAAGATGAGAGAGGCCTGTAATTGGCATCATAGGTAGACCTCAACCATGAGAGACAAAATGTAAAAAAACAAACAAACTATCACATTGGCTGATTTGGAAATAATTTATTTGTAAATTATGGTGGAAAATAAGTATTTGGTCAATATCAAAAGTTCATCTCAATATTTCGTTATATATCCTTTGTTGGCAATGACAGAGGTCAAATGTTTTCTGTAAGTCTTCACAAGGTTGGCACACACTGTTGCTGGTATGTTGGCCCATTCCTCCATGCAGATCTCCTCTAGAGCAGTGATGTTTTGGGGCTGTCGCTGGGCAACAGGGACTTTCAACTCCCTCCAAAGGTTTTCTATGGGGTTGAGATCTGGAGACTGGCTAGGCCACTCCAGGACCTTGAAATGCTTCTTACGAAGCCACTCCTTCGTTGCCCGGGCGGTATGTTTGGAATCATTGTCATGTTGAAAGACCCAGCCACGTTTCATCTTCAATGCCCTTGCTGATGGAAGGAGGTTTGCACTCAAAGTCTCATGATACATGGCCCCATTCATTCTGTCCTGTACACAGATCAGTCGTCCTGGTCCCTTTGCAGAGAAACAGCCCCAAAGCATGATGTTGCCACTCCCATGCTTCACAGTAGGTATGGTGTTCTTTGGATGCAACTCAGCATTCTCTCTCCTCCAAACACGACGAGTTGTGTTTCTACCAAACAGTTCTATTTTAGTTTCATCTGATCATATGACATTCTCCCAATCCTCTTCTGGATCATCCAAATGCTCTCTAACAAACTTCAGATGGGCCTGGACATAGACTGGCTTAAGCAGGGGGACACGTCTGGCACTGCAGGATCTGAGTCCCTGGCGGCGTAGTGTGTTACTGATGGTAGCCTTTGTTACATTGGTCCCAGCTCTCTGCAGGTCATTCACTAGGTCCCCCCGTGTGATCCTGGGATTTTTGCTCACCGTTCTTGGGATCATTTTGACCCCATGGGGTGAGATCTTGCGTGGAGCCCCAGATCGAGGGAGATTATCAGTGGTCTTGTATGTCTTCCATTTTCTAATTATTGCTCCCACAGTTGATTTGTTCACACCAAGCTGCTTGCCTATTGCAGATTCAGTCTTCCCAGCCTGGTGCAGGTCTACAATTTTGTTTCTGGTGTCCTTTGACAGCTCTTTGGTCTTCACCATAGTGGAGTTTGGAGTGTGACTGTTTGAGGTTGTGGACAGGTGTCTTTTATACTGATAACAAGTTCAAACAGTTGCCATTGATACAGGTAATGAGTGCAGGACAGAGGAGCCTCCTAAAGAAGAAGGTACAGGTCTGTGAGAGCCAGAAATCTTGCTTGTTTGTAGGTGACCAAATACTTATTTTCCACCATAATTTACAAATAAATTCTTTCCAAATCAGCCAATGTGATTGTTTGGTCTTTTTTTTAATATTTTGTCTCATATAGTTGAGGTCTACCTATGATGCCAATTACAGGCCTCTCTCATCTTTTTAAGTGGGAGAACTTGCACAATTAGTAGTTGACTAAATACTTTTTTGCCCCACTGTATGTATGTGCCCCAAACCATGGTAAATGAAGATGTACATTGATGCATTATTGTCTCCCCCACCTCCCCGAATATTATTAACTGTGGGGATGTGCTCTTTGCTTTGTGGCCTGTAGGCTTCAAGATGTTTGATTACTCTAAGTCCGAGATGGCGAACCTATGGCATGCGTGCCACAGATAGCACACGGAGCCATTTCTTAGGATTTCTACCTTCACTTCCAGTTGTTTTTCGCCCTCCATAGGCTTCCCAAGACACAAACTGGGAACAGACTTCAAGGTTGCCCGTTGGGCAGTTTCCCCCCCTCCTGAGGCTTCAGGAAGCTTCCACGCAAACCGGAGGTTAGATAATGGGCTGTTTCTGACCTCTGGAGGGCCTTTAGGGAGTGGGGTGGGGAATGCAATTTTTGCCCTCCCCAGGCTCTTAGAAAGGGCCTGCAGTCGGGAGGGCAAAAAACAGGTCCACTGTGCCTTTGTGTGACAAAAGGGGGGGCGCGGGGGGGCGTGCATGTGGGTGGGGCGGGCACATAGAATTATGGGTGTGGGCACGCATGCGCACAACCTCCCTCGCTCCCACCCCGCTTTTGGCAAAAAGGTTAGCCAATCACTGCTGTAAGTTCTTCTTTACCTCCTCTTTTACTGCTTCGTGTATCAAGGATGACAAAAAGTTTTGGTTCTTGCACTTCTGGTGGCCACAGCCATTGTTAAGGTGGTTGTAATGTGTGTCAGTTACTCTTAAGCTATAACTAATTTGTATTAGAGCAGTAGATCATTTTCTGCTGTTCCCATTTTCCCCATTTTCAAACATCTCCCCCCCCCCCCCCGGCCTCCTTATTCTCAGGGTGCATCATTTAATAGTATTATTTGATGCTGGGTGGGGACGTTCTGATTTGTAGTTCCTCTAGTGAAGAGCTTTCTCATAGCAAGATACAAAATTATAGGTGTTCCTACTTACATGGACATGCGCTGGTTCTGATTTGGTTGCCTTGCGCCTTCCCCATGGATAGCCAGAACTGGCTATTGGAGAACTTATTACCTGCAGCTGCTTCTCTTTAGAATTACTTGCATTTATTGTACCCATGCTTTCCCTTTGCTATGGCAAAGGTAAGCCATACAATTTTAGAGAAAGGAAGGAGGTTATTTTGCCTCCCCAAAGTCCTTCCTATATAGCAGTGTTTCTCAACCTTGGCAACTCTTAAGAAGTGGCAGGGGTCTTCTGGGAGTTGAAGTCTACACGTCTTAAAGTTGCCATGGTTGAGAAACGCTGCTTTATTAGGTGTGCTCAGAGAAGTAGTTGCTTGGATTAGATTCAGTGTTTGCTTGGATTAGATTTAGTTCTCCATCTCTAATATTATAGCATATTGGGAATCATTCCTTTTATTGATAAAGAAATAATCTTTCCCATATGATATTGTATTTCAGAGTTCCAGGCTGACTGACTTCTGTAAGCCAGTACTGTTTATGTATTTATATATTTATGGGTGGGTGTAAGGAACAAACCCCTCAAACAATTATAGATCAATCTATATAATTCTCATAGTTAAATCTAGTTTATTTTAAATTTCTACTGCTTGGTAAGTGTTTAAACTATTTTGTGTCTTCTCCAAGTATTTGAGTGTGATCCATTTCAAAACATATAGTACATAAATAAATCATAAAATTAATCTATCATTATTAAGATAAAGATATTTTCCAGATGAACTTATTTTATAGTGACTACATCTACTTTTCTTGGCAACAGTATGGAAGTCAATTACTACTATCTTCCTAAATATTTTTTGTTGTCCAGTCTAAGTATCCAAATGGGAGAAAGTTAGAAATGATTATCACACCTTTTTATTGTAAAAAATAAAATAAAATTTCATTCCAGTGTCTATTGGAGGTTTTTGATTAAACCAATTGTTTATTTTTATTTATATATGTAATTTGCATGGCTATCATCATTGGTTGGTATTGATTGTTTGAATTGTTAATTCATGTCACTGCGATTGCAACCTACGATAAGCAGGTGAAACCTTAAGAGCACAAATTACCGTAATTGTATTGACTTCTGGATCCTTCTTACTATAGTCCAGTATTGACACGTGTGGGCAGTGTTTGAAAATGAGGTGGAGATGATTTTGAATGAAAAAAGTATTGCTCAGGGAAATCAAGTGTTTCTTTACCTCTTTTATCAGGAAAAATCACATCTTTGCTAGCTGTTATAAAGCAAAGTGTAATATTAATATCTTGTTAAGATAACTGTTAGTATTTCACATATTGCTCTGTTCTCAACATCAGTGTATTTGGAAAGAAAGTCCCCCACAATATACTATAAGTAGAAATAAATATTATCGTATTGTTGGAGTATAAGACGCTCCAAAGTATAAGATGTACCTAGCTTTCGAGGAGGAAAACAAGGGGGAAAAATCTGCCTCTGCCTCCCAGCAATTTGCCTCCTTGCAGCAAATAGCACAGAAGATATACACTGTTTGTGGTGTTACATTTCAGACTAGTACAGATGCTGTTAGAATTGATGTGGCTTTCTGGAAGCATACATTATACTCTGCTATACAATAGCACTGGGCCTCTTCAGATCAAGCATTTATTTTAAAAAGCGTCTTCATTTTGTTAAATTGGTCCATTGATGGTATAGTCACATCCAATTGGCCTCGAGACTGGATTGAAGCTGAAGCCACACCTCTGAGCTCCTCTTTCAGACTCCAATTTCAATTCAGTCTGGCCTGTGATGAGACTAAAAAATTTGGACTCCTGATTTAATCTTTCCCATCCTGGACCCTCCTCGACCCATCTCTGCTTCCTGAATGTTGAAGCCCTTCCTCCACCTGTAAGGACCTGTACGTCCTCGGCGATGGCTGCAGCTTTTCCAGCTGCCTGGGGGTTGGAAATAAAGAACTCGGAGGATCCGGAGGCTTGGGCGATGTTCTGGCGGCCATTATTAAGCCGGAAACCACATGGAGCTTTTAAACTGCAATTCCAAGGCAGCTACCACGTGGAGACGTGAATTGCAGAGCGGAAGCTTTGGGGGGCTAATGGACCTTGGGTTTCCAGCCCGACAACCTCGTCGTGACTGCAGATGCAGCGGAAGTCGAGAGAGAAACCAGGGAAGCATGGAGAACAGCGTAAAGCCTCTCTGAGCCCTGTGGAGCTGCGGAAGCAGCTGGGAGAGCCGCGCAGCCGTTTTTAGCCTCCCAGACTTAGCAGAAGCCCCAAAGCGTGCTGATTGCGGCGTTTTGCATCGGGGCATGCTGCAGGAGGGAGTAAAGACATCTTCCTGATTGCTGACTGTGGTGGAGGTGCGGGACGATCATCGGGAGCACGGGGAGGGCCATGAGTAGTATGCACATGGCAAGATGGCAGAGGGAACTGGGAGATCCCCATCTCCACCCATGTCCCCTGGTGAGGGGACTTCGTCCTGGCAGCGGCCTACTGCCTCCTCTAGGAGGTCTAAGGCCTCAGCTGCCTCTCGTCCTTCCCAGCTACACAGAAGGACGAACAGCGTAGGCACAAGGCTTTTACCAAGACCTTCTCCAGGGCCGAGAGATTGCGAGCCCTGCAGGATAAGCTTAGCCCTTCCCCACCCAGGCCCAGGTCCAGATCACCTGTGGGAGGAACTTTGAGGGGGCAATCCCTTCCTGGGTCCCCGGACTCCTTCAGAGAATACTTCAGGGAGGATTCTCCTTTGCCTTCTCTCCCCTTGGAAGATCAGGGTAACTGCCCTTATGACACAACCTTCCAGGAACCCCAGTTGGGGGTGAGACCCTCAGCCAGGCCTAGCTCAGCCCCTCAGCCATATCCAAATCAGAACTCAGGGGGACCTGACTGGAATGCCTTGGATGTAGATGACCTTCCCATGGGTCTTCAGATCCTTATTGAGACTGTGATTGCTTCTGGGGTCACTGCAGGCTTGCAGTGACCCCAGCCCCCCTCCCAGGACAGGACCTCAACTTCTAGAGCTGCTTCACCTCTAACACGGGTTCCAGCCCAGCCTGTTAGCCGCCCTGTGTCACCCTCCCTGGCCAGCGAGGGGTCCGTCATGGGAGGCAAGACCCAGAGGGATCCGGATCTCTCTGAGGACTCGGAGGATTCGGCTCTGGGCCACCCCGCCTTTACAGGCTTGTTCCCTCCTGATTTATTCCGTTCCATTCTGTGCAAAGTGTGTGTGACTGCACAGCTGGGTGAGGGAGACAGCTAAGGAGGGGGAACCACCGAAGAAACCTAAGGGCCTGGTTTTCTCTGAGCCTAAGACTGTGAAGGAGGAGATCCCTGCTAGTCATCTATTCTTAGAGGTGGTAAAGAAGCAATGGGAGCATCCAGGAGCCTTCCTAAATCCGGGCAGTAATGACAGAAGGTTCTATAATATCGAGCCAGATTTCTCCCAAGCATTGCAGATGCCCTCCGTTGGCCCACCTGTGGTGTCTTGGATTCTCCCTCCTCCCTAGTATCCAAGGTTGTGGCAGACAACTTGAAGGCCGAAGGTAGATAGGCGTAGATGATCACAGGAGGACTTTCCAGTCGGCGTCTTAGGGCATAAGGGCAGTGGCTTCTGCTTCGTTTTTCAACCACACGGCTATCCTTTGATTGGAGCAGGTCCAGGCGTGTATCCCACTGGAGGACGTTCGTCTCCACAGGATCTGAACAGGTTAGTAGCGGTTGCTCAATTCCTAGCTGACGCGACCCTAAACTCTATGAAGTTTGCCTCCAGGGCCATGGTGTCATCCATCGCGTCGTGTCGTCTCCTGTGGCTCCGGGGCTGGCAGGCGGACAACAAGGCAAAGTGGCAGCTACCCTCAGTGGCTTACACCAGGGTTCCCTTTTCGGGGCTTCCCTTGATCCAATCCTGGTTAAGGACAAGAACAAGAAGAAGGTCCTGCCTACCTCGGCAAGGAAGGCGGAACAAAGGCCACTCCCTTTTACCGCAGGTCTGTATATCGACCACAGGAACAGAAGACGCACCAGAGCGGATAGGCAATCTGACAGGGGTACAATAGGGACAGATCACGCTTCCAGTCCCAGAGTAAGCAGCCCTTTCGGGGGGAGGGGTCGCCCCTACCACCGGGGCAAATAGGTCGTCCCCGATCCCACCCATTGACGGTCGCCTGGCTTTGTTCCTAGACGCCTGGGCGGAGATTTCCACTGATGTATGGGTACTTATTACAGTGACGCACAGCCTTCGTCTGGAATTTCTCTCCCTCCCTCCAAACACCTTTCGCACATTCCCCCCTGCCAAGCGCATTGAGAAGCGCCGGCAGATGCGGCAGGCCATCCAACACCTGCTGGTTCGCGGATCTCATGAGCCTGTTGGTAAAGAGACCGTGGAAGATCCCCCGGAGGGAAGTGGTGTTGCATCAGGGGAAGCTGTGTCACCCAGATCCACAGTGGCTTCAACTAGCCATATGGAGATTGAGTGGGAGCACCTGAGGAGTGCCCACTTGTCCCAAAGGGTAATCAGACCTCCTGCAGACAGTCAACAAATAGCATATACGGCTCCACCTAGGCGACCTTCGTAACTTGGTGTCCGTCTGCTCGCGTGGAACCATCCAGGGCCTCGGTTCCTCAGGTCCTGGACTTCATCCAAGACAGCTTGGATAAGAGCTTGTCCCTTGCCATGGCCAAGAGGCTGTTGGCAGCGCTAGCCACAGTGATCCAAAGTGAGGGCCGAATTCTGCTAACCTGGCTACCCTTAGTGAGGAGATTCCTCAAGGGGGCGGCTCACGTACGCCCCCCCACCTGTCCATAGGTTTCTCACATGGGATCTCCCCACGGTGCTGTGGGCCCTTATGGCCAAGCCTTTTGAACCATTACGGACTGTCAGCAGGAAGCTTCTCACGTGTAAGGTTGTGTTCCTGGTAGCGGTAATTTCGGCTAGGCGTGGTTCCGAGCTGGGAGCCCTCTCTTCCAGGGACGATCTGTGTGTGTTCCACAGTAATAGAGTTGTGCTTCCCCTTGACCCAGCGTTCCTGCCCAAGGTTAATTCACTCGCAGGAGGTCGTGTTACTGGATTTCTGTCCGGCCCTGGCCAGGGAGCAGGAACACCAGTGGCACCGCTTAGATGTGAGGAGGGGCTTACGGATCTACCTGAGGTGTACAGCTGAGTTCCGGAGGTCTGAAGCCCTATTTGTATCGTTCCAACCTTCATCCCTAGGGAAGAGAGTCTCTCCCTCCACCATTAGCCGTTGGATTTGGTTGGCTATTGCCCTCACCTTTGAGGCACAGTCTACCGGTGCCGGTCAGTATCACACCACACTCTACGAGGTGTGCGGCCACATCCGTAGCCTGGGCCACTCAGGCATCCATAGAGGATATATGCAGGGCGGCGGCGTGGGCCTCCCCGTCACCGTTTATCCAACACTACAGGTTGGATATGTGCATGTGGCCAGCTGAGTTCAGCCTTTTTTAAAGCCATTTTTTGCCCTCCCCAGGCTCAAGAGGCTTTATAGGAGCCTGGGGAGGGCAAAAGAGCCTCGCCCCCCGGAGGCCCTCCGGAGGCTTCAGGAGTTTTCCTGAAGCCTCCGGAGCACAAAAAACCAGCCCTATGGGCAAACCGGAAGTTCGGGAACGGACTTCCAGTTTGCTTGTAGGATCGGTTTAAGCCCTCTGGAGGCTTTAGGGACCTTCAGGAGGGCTTCAACTTCCCTTAAACTTCAGGGAAGCCTCCTGAAGGTCCCTGAAGCCTCCGGAGGGCCTCCGGGGGTGGGGAAGGGAAGGCTGTTTTCGCCCTCCCCAGGCTCCTATAAAGCCTCTGGAGCCTGAGGAGGGCGAAAAAAGCAGGCAAAAAATGAGGGGAACATCCCACTGGGGGGGGTCGCGCGTGGCATTATGGGTGCGGCACGCCCACACACGACCCCCCTGCGCTCCCCCCCTTGTGGCACGGGATCCAAAAAAGGTTCACCTCGCTGGTTTAAGAGGTCAAAGTAAAAGAGGTGGTGGATTGAGAAAATGAGTGTAAGAGAACGATTGGTAGAAAAATTTGTGCATATAGAGAAAAATGGCAAAAAATGTAGCTAAAGAGAATGAGGAATGTGTTTAGAAGTGCCAAAAAATGCAGAGAGATTGTGATGGAGATAAAATTTGTTGTGAATTACGGCAGAGTAAATGCAATTAAAAATAAAGCCTCGGAATTCTAGAAGGGATATTTTAGAGGTTTGTATGGGAATAATATGTTGAAGAGTAAAATTGAAATCAATGCTATAAATGCTTGTGCTCAAGAAAACACCGATGAGGTAATAAATGCTGTGAGAATGTTGAAAAGTGCAACTATATGTGTTGATGGCATATCTGGAGAAATATTCAAGTATGCTTCTGGTTTGTTTTTGTTGTGATTGTGTGAATTCTTTAATTATCTTTTTGTAATTTGCTCCTGTGCACTATATTGTAATTTTTTTGTTTTTATACTGCTTTTTATTATTGTGAGTTGCCCAGAGATAGTTAGAGTTAGGAGGCATCAACATTGAATAAATTATGCAAAAAATGCATCATTGCCTGATAATTGGAAGAATGCCGTTATTGTGCTCCTGTACAAAGTTAACAAAAATGGGGTTAACTGGTCACTGCCTAATTTTGAGAATGAATGACTGTTTTGTATAATCCAAAGATATAGCATGAAAATTTACTCATGCATTGGAAGTAAACATAGGTAGACATAGAATAACTACACTTAAAATATGTTTGGGAGTCAGATTTAGGTAAGTAGTTAGAAGGAGTTTGATAGATCAATAGAACAAATTTATGGAGATCTGGAAATTTTTTACTTGCTTCAGTGCAGGAATTCCAGTGATTTAATTCCTATAAGAATTTCACATACAATATGTAACCAGGAGGTGCTGGAGATATTGTAATCAAAAAGGGATTTTCCTTTATATTCATATGATACAGATTAATGAAAAGATAGCAGAGAATTGAACTCACTTCACCTGTAGGCTTCTTACACGTATGAACGAATAAAAAGTGATGAAGTAACAAACTATTTACCTATTTTGGCAGTGAGGTTGATTACTTCTCATTAATGAAAAATTTTCAACTTTCACTTGAAAAATTAGTAAGATTGGTCTTAGCAAGGCCCTGTTGTGAAAAGATTTCTGATAAAATTCAAAATGAGAAATAATTTAACCAGAGGGCAATATTTAATGTTTTATAAATGACAAAATAACAATAGCAATAGCCCTTAGACTTATATACCGCTTCATAGTGCTTTATAGCACTCTCTAAGCAGTTGACAGAGTCAGCATGTTGCCACCAACAATTTGGGTCCTCATTTTATCAACTTTGGAAGGATGGAAGGCTGAGTCAACCTTGAGCTGGTCAGGATTGAATTTCTGGCAGTCAGCAGAATTAGACAGCAATACTGCATTCTAACCACTGCACCACTGGCTCTAAGACGTATTCATTAGAGTGAATTGGCCTATTATGGGCTAGGTTAATATAGAAGTGATTGCTTGTAATGTAATGTAAAGAAATGGTGATGGTGGTGGTAGTAGCTGAGATGATAAATCATCTCCAGGTGAAGTGATTTGCTAAGTGTGCCTGGAGACAACAAAGATGCAGGCCACAAAAATGTTAAATCAGTTACATTGGATTTAAGATTATGAAACCTAGTTTTAATCCAGGTATTGTTAACATTTATTGTTTATAAAACTACCATATTTTTCTGTGTATAAGACGCATTGGAGTAGAAGATGCACCAAGATTTTGAAGAGATAAACTAAAAAAAAGTTTTTGTACTCTGCAGGCCTCCCAAACCCTCTGCACACCTCATTTTTTGTGAAAAATGGGGCATGCAGAGAGTTCGAGAGCCCTGCAAAATGCTCCTGAGAGCTGCCCCCACCAAATGAGCAAAAAATGGCCCTTTTTCGCAAAAACGGGCCTGTTTTTTTGCAAAAAATAGGGCACGCATAGGCTTTGGGAGCCTTGTAGAGTGCTCCTGGGGGCTGGTGGGGCAAAAATGAACAAAAAACGGGCCCATTTTCCACAAAAAAACCCAGGGCTTGTATAGGCTTTGGGAGGCTTGTAGAGTGCCGGTTTTTGCTCGTTTTTGCCCTCCACATCGTCCATGAGCACTTTGCAGGCCTCTCAAACCCTCTGCATGTCCATTTTTGCGAAGGGGGCAGGGTTTCGGGGGACCAAAATGCTGTATTCAGTGTATAAGATGCACTCAGATTTTCACCCTTTTTGGGGGGGAAAAGTTTTGCCGTATACTCCAAAAATACGGTAGTATTATAGTTTTATATACTTGTTAAAAAAAACAGTATGGCTAGGTATATGTTAGAAACAACACTGAGCAGATTACTTGGTAGCTTTTTTCTTTGCACGTCAATAGGTAATTGAGAAATAAATGGAGGCGAAGCAGAAAATTACTTGTATGTTTGTTGATTTAGAGAAAGTGAATGATGAAGTGAATAAGTTTGAATAATGGAGTTTTGCACAAACATGGAAATAGAGTTTGGTTATTGAATGCATGAATGGCATATGATGAAAGTAAAGCAGGTGAGAGAATAAGTGGAGTGCTCACATAATTTTTCAACATTGAGCAAGATAAATAAGTGTGATTTTTCATTGCCTATTTACTGTCTTGATGGACAAATGCATAAGAAAACCATGTGATAACATTAGATGTGTGCTGATTGGGAACATGAATGTGCCTGTGCTGTTGTATCAGAGCCTGCCCTGTTATTAGCTAAGAACCCAAATGATTTGTAGCCAATATTAAAAGAGGATAGGTCAGGATCTAAAAATTAATTTAATAAGGACAAAAATAGTTGTGCTTGATTGGGAAAATGGACTGAATATTTGCAAGTGATATTTTAATGGCAAAAACTTGGAATAAGTAGACAAAATTTTACTAAAGGTAGCAAAATGCATGAAAATACTTTGATAGAAATATAGAGATATAATGTGTCAGGTGCAAGGGATGAGTATTTGTCAAAGGAAGTAAAAATGGTTTTTTGTATAGTTTGTTTCTACTTACCTTGTTATGTGGAAGTTCTTATTAGAACGAGTGACCATATACATTTAATAAATAAATGTTATATGGAAGTAAGAATTGAGTCTTTCAGGAGAAAAATTAATGAACTAGGAATGGAAGACTTAAAATACGCGGTTAAAACCAATTCAGATTAGGCGTGATTAAGTGACGAATGGATACAAAAGTTAATTTACTACAAAACAAGTCTGTTGGTCTATGGAGAGAATAAGTATGAATTGAACTTTAAAATACATAAAGTAGAGCAAATGGGGAAGATGGAGAAAGTTGTGGCTGGGTAACTGATTAAATCCTAAAAAAGGAGAGAGGTGAGAAGTCTAATGGACAAAAAATAAAATATGGATATGATAGAAGCAAGGATGATTTAAAAGGATAGAAAAATATGGAATATGTAAACTCGATTTAGTTATATTTCTTTTTCTCTTTTCTCATTGAGCTTTAGTGTATTTTGTGTACCTGTTTTTATTATTTATATCATTTCAAACTCTTTTCCAAGGACTGCATTAACGTTGCTTGCCTTGAAATGGAGGAGCACGTATGTAAGCATATTGCTAGTGAAAATCCATAAGAAATACTTAGAGCTCTTAGTGTGCCTCTTATGGTTTCCTCCAGGTGTCACTCTTGTATCATGCCTCGGGAGTAATCTCCTAATAACCTTCATGACAACAATAAAGGCTTACTTAAAATCCTGCAGAAGATACTTTGGTGATTATGAAAATGCTGACTTCTGAATTAGGCCTGCACTGATCCCCTTTTATACTATAAAGTTGATTTTATTAAATCAATTGAGCACCTGCCTGTTAATGGGGCTTCTTCAGACCAGAAGAAGGGTGTTATGTATGTGCTGTGTCTGTCTGTCAGGTCCCTGAGAAATTACGTGACATGAATTGAAAGTATGTTGAACAGAAGATATGCAAGAACGGTACAAGGTTTTAAATAAACTCTCACACTAACATCTGTAAGACTAACCTTCCTGCAAGCTACTGACATCCATGCTAAATGAATTGTCGAGTCAACAAGTGCAAAGCCTAATGATTCAAATCCCACTGAAGGGTTGAACATGGAGCAACTAGCATGGATTGTACGCCTGAAGAGTCCTCAGTAAGGATGAAATTGGTCATGTAGTGCATTTTACTGGTCAGTAGCTAGAATTTCAGACTATTACAGTTTTAAAACAGTAGGCTAAGTTTTTGAGACTGAAAAAAGTATATTTACAGTTTATATAAATTGCCAAAACTATTGCATTGTGCCATATTTTGATTTTTTTGTAATTACTTCCCAGCTAGCTACTGAAATCTATGGTTATTTTACAATTGGTTAAATATGCATTCTAATAGTCATATGAACCAAAGACTGATTATTTTATTTTGTAAACATTAATAGATGAATATATTAATCTTTAAAATGTCAGAAGAGTGTTGCTTTTGTTGCAATAATGCTATTTCTCTGCAATCTTATCAGACTATATTAAGAATATGAAAAACATGAGATATTATAGTGTTTTATGTACCGATAGACCTATGTACTGTCTTGCTTTTTTCCCTTTAAATGTTTACCATAGTTACTTTGACATATTCATTTTCCTCGGCTTATTCTCAAAGGAAATTTATTTGATTGTAAAATGACAATGTGAAACTTTATTTACAGTTTCTATTGCTGTCTGTGTCCATTTAGTGTGATAAACAAGTATAAATGAACTAGACAAAAACCATAATAAATGAAACAAATCAAATGAAAGTCTTATTAATATTATAAAACAAAACAAAATGTTGCTTAGCATTGGAGTTTCTTTAGATGCTTGATCAAAAATGAATAAACTTATCTTTGGTCATTAAAAGCAGTCAAAAACAGAACAATTTTCAGTCTACTGAATGTTATAGATTTGATAAGAGCTCCAGTGTGCTAGATGTCAGCTGAGGCCAGATGTTCATAGCAGTGGAACACATTTTATCTTTTTAATGGGTAACTGATAAAAGAAATAAGATGTGTAACTCTTCTACTTTGCATTTCCTTTAGCACAGTGTTTTCCTATTATGACAACTTTAAGACGTGTGGATTCCAACTCCCAGAATTCCCAGCCAGCATGGAAAAGTTGAAATCCACATATCTTAAACTTGCCAAGGTTGAAAAATATTGCTTTAGAAGACAAGAGAAACTTGCAATATTATAAAAGGAAAACTACATTCTGAATTGCCTGAGAGTTTCACGAGGATTGTTTTTCATGCTGATGAAAAATTGACAGCTTGCATGAGTAATTGCAAATAGCCTAGAAATTAGTAAAATTTATTGCATATTCACATACATATAGATGACCTGGAACAACCCTTCAAAACAACCACACTAGCATTGAAAGAATGTGGCTGCTTTAATACTTCAAGAAGGGGTACTGTGCTTCCACTGCAAAATATATTTTTTAATCCTGTGCATACTCTTATAGGTTCTATAGAAGATTATAAAATTCTCTGGAATAACAGTGAAGGAAACAGCCCTGACATATTTTTACCAAAAACATATATAAAGAAATACTTCAGGGACATTTGTTCATCTATGAATATATGTGCTTGAGAGTGTCAGTATGTTAAATGCAGTATTGTAGTTATTGGACCGAGTTTTTGATGGATAAGAATTGGTTACCCAAAGCTAATTGGTTATTTTCTTATTTCTGTCATAATTGCTCCTCCAATAACAGTGCTGGTTTCCTAACGGTATCACACTGACAAGATGGTTGAGCCGTATAAATTGCCCTGCCTTTTTCTCTCATCAGGCATGTAGCTCATTCACGTAATGTTTAGTATTTCTGAGCAAATCTAATGTCCAAACACTATAAAAAATTTCACATTACCTCTAATTCTTAAAACAAGGTAGACTGTAGTGTAGTTATCATAATGTCTCCTTGAATGGGAGGACTTGCATTCTTATCTAGATTTGTCAACAAATTAAGATGACTTAATGATTTCAGCTCAACAGAGGGCTATAGATGTGATCACAGAAGTAACAAATCTTTAAGACAAACCCTTGCAAAAACTATTCCCTTTGTTTTTACTGATAGAAGAAAAGACTGTCAGCTAAGGTTGCTCATGACTGCTATCTGAAAAGAGTTCATGCTTTTCATGGTGATGAAAATAAGATTGGCATTAGTATAAGATTGGAAAAGGATGTATTAATGCCAAACAACATTGTAGACCAGGGTTGTCAAACTTGCATCGTTATGTGACATAGCGTGACTTCCCCCCTTCACTAAACTGGGTGTGGGCGTAGCCAGGGCCTGATGCATCTGGCTCGCGGGCCGTGAATTTGACACCCGTGTTGTAGACCATTTGCATTGCTTTGATAATGTACTATTCTTAGCTTCAAAGAATTTCTTAGACATCTTCCATTACATCTAAAATCAAAGGATAAGCCGATCAGTGTCTCTTAATTACCATATTTTTCAGAGTATAAGATGCACTTTTCTCCCCCCTAAAAGAGGGTGAAAATTTGGGTGCATCTTATACACTGAATTTTGCCCCCCCCCACCGCCCCCCACCCTTTGGCCTCTACCTCCCAGCAATTTAACTCCTTGCAGCAAACAGGGAAAATGGGGCTTGAGGAGGCGGCAATAGGCTATGGCAATCCCTACAACCTGAAACAGTTGATCATTGGGAGGCCCATGCTGAAACTGAAATTGAAACGGGTTGTTTGCTGTTTGCTGCAAAGGAGGCAAATTGCTGGGATCTAGAGGCCAAAGAGTGGGGGGCTTTTTTCTTGTGCTAATCTGGCTAAACTGAAACAGGCTGTTTGCTGTTTGCTGCAAGGAGGTAAGTCAATAACTAAATGCATATCGAACCATGATGGCAAACCTATGGCACACGTGCCACAGGTGGCACGTGGAGGCATATTTGCTGGCACGCCAGCCCTCAGCTCATGTGTGTGCCGGCCAGCTGATTTTCGGCCTTCCAGTTGGGCCGTTGGGCCTGTTTTTCACCCTCTTCAGGCTCCAGAGGCTTTCCTGAACCCCGGGGAGGGCAAAAACAGCCTCCCCAGGCCCTCCAGAAGGTGGAAATGGATCGTTTCTGAACTTCCGGTTGGCCTGTTGGGCCCGTTTGTCGCCCTCCCCAGGCTCTGGAGGGTTTCCTGAAGTCTGAGGAAGGTGAAAAATGGGCCCAACAGGCCCACTGAAAGTTCGGAAATGATCCATTTCCACCTTCCGGAAGGCCTCTGGTGGGCCAGGGGAGGCCGTTTTTGCCCTCCTCAGGTTTCCTGCACAGGTGGGTGGGGCAAATTTTGGTATGTCGTTACAAAAAGGGTAGCCATCACTGCTATAGAATGTTCAAATTATTAGACTAATTTTTTAAAGACTGCTTTATTATTGCTCTAGACAACTTAACAAAATGAAGCTTTTTAAAATAAATGCTTGATTTGAAGAGGCCCAGTGCTATTGTATCTTCTTTTAAATAGCAGAGAATAACATATACTTCCAGAAAGCCACATCAATTTTAATAGCATCTGTACAAGTATAGTCTGAAATGTAACACCATAAACAGTGTATATCATCTGTACTGTTTGCTGCAAGGAGGCAAATTGCTAGGAGAGCAGAGACAGATTCCCCCCCCCCCACTCTGTTTTCCTCCCCAAAAGCTAGGTATGTCTTATACTCCGCAGCGTCCGAAAAATATGGTGTGTTGGACCCTTCCTTGCTTAAAAAATAGTACACTACTGATGCCAGTTGTTTGAAAGTATCTATAGCTTCCATATACCACTTATTGGATTTCCAGAGAAACCTGATTGGTCAGCGCAAGAAATAGGGATGCTGGACTTGATAAATCTGATCTGATTAGTAGAATTGATAAAAGCAAAATCAGAAATGGTAGAGATGAGATATTGGGAGAAGAGAAAGATTAAGGTCAAGTGCAGAACAGGGCTGGTTACATTTTGGAAGGGTGTTAAACCCTTAAACATTATAGTAATCAGGACGTGGTGGCTCAGTGGCTAAGACACTGAACTTGTCGATCAGAAAGCCAGCAGTTCAGTGGTTCGAATCCCTAGTGCCGCGTAATGGTGTGAGCTCCCGTTAATTGTCCCAGCTTCTGCCAACCTAGAAGTTCGAAAGCATGTAACAAATGCGAGTAGAAAAATAGGGACCACTTTGGTGGGAAGGTAACAGTGCTCTGTCGCCTTCAGCGTTTATGCCAGCCACATGACCATGGAGACATCTTTCTTCAGCTTAGAAACAGATGAGCAGCGCCTCCAGAGCAGGAGCGACTAGCACGCATGTGTGGGGGAATCTTTACTTTTATGCCTCTGAGACCTCTAATACAATATGAATCTTTGGAATTGTTTTTGAGCAGCCTATGTACATGTTATATATGAATAATATATGCCGCTTATTTACCAAAAATACGTTGAAAACTTGAACTTTGGAGGCTGAGAAAGATGCCAAAGAAAGAAGGAAAAAAGCAGCAGCAGCAGCAGCTTGAGGTTCATAATCACATAAGAGGAGCCTCAGAGTCTAGGACTATTGATGTTTGTTAGGTTGAAATGCTTAGTAAAAGAGAGACTGGGCAAGATGCTTTGAAATGTTGCCATTAATATGTTATATTTGACAGCTTTTCCTTTTCTTTTTCTTGTAGCAGCAGGAAAAACTCAAACTGTTGGAGGATTTCATGTCAACTTGGGAAAGGAGTCGCGGGCACAGACTTTGCAAAATGGTAACTTGTAATTCTTATTTTTATTTAGCCTTGCTAAAGAAAGCTATCCCAGAGCTAAATTTTATCCACTATGATTTTGAGGGTGTATCAAAGAGGAAGTAGATATTTTTAGAGCACTGCTTATGCAATTCCCTTTAAATTGTGAATTGAGTTGGAAGAAATTTGTACTGAAAACCATAGTTGGCGTCGGCAATTAGTAATTAATGCAAGGAGAAAAGCAAGGCATATTTGACATCTCTGTCCTCCTAGCTTGCAAATAAATTCCTTTAAATGTCAGATGTACTTTAATTCTAGAATTGAAGCATCCCCCCCCCCCCAATTCAGTATAGACCTAGTTTAGCTGAGTCATGAATCTGGATCTCTTGAATTCAAGTAGAATAATAACCCTTCAAGAGCAGATTGACGGAGGGCAGCTGCACTCAGTAGCTTCACAATAAGAGTGTCTTTCCCAGGTGGTGGAGTGGGCAGTCTGAGACCTTCCAGATGTTTTGGCCTAATTCTTCATTCAATGTGGCAAAGAACAGGAAGAATGGAAAGTGAAATAAAAAAAGAAATAAAAGGGCATCAGCTTGTCTGTCCCATTAGAAATTCAATGCTGAAGCTAAGTAAGTGTGGGTCTGTTCAAGCTTGAATGAAAGACCATTTTTTCCACCGTAAACTAAAATAGTATTGCGGTTCTCTTCAGAAGGCCCTATGTGCTTGGCATTTTGGGTTGAATTTGTGAAGTTTCCAAATCAAAATTATAATTCACATTTTGTAATCAAGCTTTCTGCAATGACAATCAATATGCTGTAGAAAAGAACAAAAGCTGTTGGGTTAGATTGGATTTAGGCTGGAGAGCAATTTTCTTCAGGTCCTTTCTCTTCTTACTTTTGAGAAGTTGGAGCTGTAAGCAGATGGTATTTGACTAGTCCAGTGTTTCTCAAACTTGGCGACTTTAAGTCCTGTGGACTTCAATTCCCAGAATTCCCCAGCCAGCTATGCTGGCTGGGGGATTCTGGGAGTTGAAGTCCACAGGACTTAAAGTCGCCAAGTTTGAGAAACACTGGACTAGGCAGTCAGAAAGTCAGGCTTTTGCATTTAAATCAGATGTGGCTGATTCAGAGGCATTCCAATTCCATTCCCATTCCCATTCCATTCCATTCCTTGGCTTTATGTTATATTACATTCCAGTCATTGTTCATATTCAATTACTAAATGGATTCTCATATTTTTATTTTGAATATGCCATGTATTATATTTAAAAGAAAATCTCATTGCATAAAATGAATGCTAGCTTTAAAATTCATAATTTTGTTTCAAATGTTTCATTTTACTGTGCATTTAATAGCCTTTTCTGATGCACTATTCAGACCGCTGCCTCTTACTTTTCTAATGTAACATTGATGTTCTCATTAATTATTTCTAATAATTACAGTACTATACAGTAATTTCCTTGATTTTTCTCTCATAAAACTAGGTATTTTTCATTAATTACTTACATAAGCAAGAGGAAACTTTGAATGCTAATTTACAAAATCCATGTTTATTAAGTACCTTTTTAAATGCCATCTCTGTGGATTTTTTAAAAACAACAACAGATTTCAATTTGTACCACTGAATCTGTATTAATATCAAAACCAGGACCTAGCAACAATAACTCGTAACTACCTGGTACTGCATGTTCTATGTGGCATTGCTTTTAAATGCCATTTGGACCGAAAATTCAAAAACCCATTTGCTAATGGGTGCTAGATACCCAGAACATATTACATCTGTACTGTGAGTCCTACATTAGCTGCCAGTTGTTTTAAGAGCAATTTAAATTGTTTTTTTTTAACCATGAAAACATATTCCATTACAAATTATAAAAAGTGTGTCAATTGGTTACAAAGAACTTTCGTGCATCACCTAAAATCCATATCAAATTATATATTTTACATCAAATATATTTATATATATTATTATCATCATATCTCATCCTTCATATGACTATAGTTGTTTTAACATCCCTTTATAATAAATATTCCAAAATTCAAAGCAAAACCACATAATGGCATTCCATTGTCTATTTTCAATATCATCCAACAACATTCTATCTTTGTGAAACGTTCTAAATAAAAATTAATTATGTTTGATAACCAAGTTTCTAAACTTCCTTTCTTAGTCACTGTTTACAATTTATATCCAATTTCAATATTATAGGCTTTCATACATAACTAAGTTTCAAAACTTCCTTTCATGGTCACCATTTAAAATTTATACCAAATTTCCTCTTGTCGAACCAATATATATGTATACATTATATCATTATTAATTATTTATCTAACTATATCCATGATCAATCCAATTTCAATATTATAGGCTTTCATACATAACAAAATTTCTAAACTTCCTTTCATTATCAATTATCTATCTAGCTATATCCATTATCACTTCATTTTTAACATAATGCTCTAATTTTAACTATTTAGCTACCGTGTTTCCCCGAAAATAAGCCACGCCCTGCTAATAAGCCCAATCGGGCTTTTCAGAGCATGCGCCACAATACGCCCTCCCCTGAAAATAAGCCCGCCCCCAGTCCCCGCCATTAACACTGTACCACCTGCCGGTACAGCTTCCGGGGCAAAAAGAGGGCTCGCCGCAAAAACAGCAGCAGGCCAGCAATGTGATCACCCCCTCCTGCCTGTTCCTTCTCGTGCAAAAAAACACCGCCAACCCCAATGGCAAAGGCAGCCTGCCTGGTTCCCTTCCTCGCGTTCCTCGCCATTGTGCTCAGGGAAGCGGCTGGTGAAAAAAAAATTGCTCACGAGTTCAATCAAACATCTTGAAATCGCGAGAAGGTTTTTTTTTTTTTACCAGGGGCTTCCCTGAATATAATGTCGAGGAATGCAACAAAGCTAGAAAGGTAGGAGGCACGCCCCGCGGCCCAACACCGCCCACTTTGCCCCAATGGTAAAGGCAGCCTGCCTGGTTCCTTTCCCCGCCGTCCCTTTAACGAGGGGCGGCAGGTGGGGTGGGGGGGAGAAGCGAGGCACGCCTCCTACCTTTCCAGCTCCGCCGTGTTCCTCGTTCTTTCGCCGATTGAATCCCCTTGTAAAAAAATCTCATTAGTTCAACTCGCGAGATCTTTTTTTACAAGGGGATTCAATCGGCGAAAGGGCGAGGAACGGAACGGAGCTGTCAGTCTCTGGTAGCGCTAGGACACGCGTCTCGCTTCTCTCCCCCCACCTCTCCCCCCTCACTAAAGGGACGGCAGGAGAGGGAACCAGCCAGGCTGCCTTTATCATTGGGGCGAGGTGGGCGGTGTTGGGCTGTGAGGTACACCTCTTATCTTTCCAGCTTCGTCACGTTCCTTGCCCTTTCGCCCATTGAATCCCCTTGTAGGAAAACCTCGCGAGTTGAACTAATGAGATTTTTTTTACAAGGGGATTCAATGGGCGAAAGGGCGAGGAATGCGATGAAGCTGGAAAGAGGTGCGCATCGCAGCCCAACACCGCCCACCTCGCCCCAATGATAAAGGCAGCCTGGCTGGTTCCCTCTCCTGCCGTCCCTTTAGTGAGGGGGGAGAGGTGGGGGGGGAGAAGCGAGACGCGTGTCCTAGCGCTACCAGAGACTGACAGCTCCGTTCCGTTCCTCGCCCTTTCGCTCATTGAATCCCCTTGTAAAAATAATCTTGCGAGTTGAACTCATGAGGCTTTTTTTACAAGGGGATTCAATCGGCGAAAGGGCGAGGAACGAAACGGAGCTGGAAAGTTAAGAGGCATGCTTCGTTTCTCCCCCCCCACCTGCCACCCCTCGTTAAAGGGATGGCGGGGAAGGGAACCAGGCAGGCTGCCTTTACCATTGGGGCGAGGTGGGTAGTGTTGGGCCGCGAGGCGTGCCTCTTACCTTTCCAGCTCCGTCGCGTTCCTCGCCATTGTATTCAGGGAAGCCCCTGGTAAAAAAAAATGTCGCGATTTCAAGATGTTTGATTGAACTCGTGAGAAGTTTTTTTTTTTTACCAGCCACTTCCCTGAGCACAATGGCGAGGAACGCGACGCTGCTGGAAAGGTAAAAGGCGCGCCTTGCTTCTCACCTGCCCCAGAAATAATAAGCCTTCCCCTATAATAAGCCCAAGGCCATATTTCGTGGGGCAAAAGAAAATAAGCCCCTGTCTTATTTTCGGGGAAACACGGTAGTATTTACAATAATACAGTAATACAATAGTAGAGTTGGAAGGGACCTTGGAGGCCTTCTAGTCCAACCCCTGCCTAGGCAGGAAACCCTATACCGTTTCAGACAGATGGCTATCCAACATCTTCTTAAAGACTTCCAGTGTTGGGGCATTCACAACTTCTGGAGGCAAGGTGTTCCACTGATTAATTGTTCTAACTGTCAGGAAATTTCTCTTCAGTTCTAAGTTGCTTCTCTCCTTGATTAGTTTCCACCCATTGCTTCTTGTTCTACCCTCAGTTGCCTTGGAGAATAGTTTGACTCCCTCTTCTTTGTGGCAACCCCTGAGAGACTCTATTTTGTTAATAGTTTTCATATCTTAACCTCAACTTCCAGCAGTAGTACAGTCTTATTTTTTTTGCCTTATGTGGGATTAATCTTCTGGTTATTTCCTTAGTCAACTTTGTGTGGACTTCTCTTCGCACCTTGTTGCTTGTTGCATGTCTTATAAATTCTCAAAACCTTCCATCAGCTTCTTTAATCAGCTTATCTTTGTTTATCAGTAGTGCTTTTGTCAAAGTTCCTCTCCTTAAATCCATCAATTCTTTTTTTTCTCCTTCTATACCTTGAAATCTGGGGTAGAGCTCCTTTCCATCTCTCTTCCCTTTCCATGTTCCATTCTTTCCATTTCCAACCACGCTCAGATCACTGTCAATATCCACAGTTATCTTGCCTCTTTGTTCATTTTTCCCCTTGGGGTTTTGAGACTCTAACTCCACTTTTTCCATTAGCTGGCTATCTTCAATTTCATCAAATTTTGCTATATTACCATCTATATTTTCCAATTTCTTCTTAATTCTCTCTGATGTTTCTAATAATTTTTGAATTTCAAACATCTGTTTTAATGTTATGGTTTCTTCTTGGTATTGTATCATTGTCCAATTTATAAACACTGCCACTCTAGTTGGAAAACAAAGCTTTGTTTTTCACATCTCTCGCGCTGCCAAAGAGACATCCAAAGGGCACCTGCATAAACAACCCATCTTATCTCTTTGCAAGCTAAAACCTTTGAAGTGCAAGGTCAAAATGATCAAAAAAAAAAAAAAGAGAAAAATATTTCCAGAACAGCCTCCAACGTCCAAGTGGCAGTGTAACTTCTTTTCCCTCTGATGTTACTGCTCTCTTTATATTCCTTTTATATCCTCTTTATATTCCAAGCTTAAAAGAAACAAGCCTCTTAAATGGAACAAAATAAAAAGAGAAAAACCCACCCAAGCAAGTATTGTGAAAATAAAAAAATAATAATCCATAAATAAAAAAGCAGCAGAAGAAAAGCCAATACTTTCACTTTAAAAAGTAGGAAGTGTTTGCAAAACTTCCATCCATAGAAGACAATTAAAAAAAAGGATAACACACTGTCTAAAATAGCTTAAATTCGCCGCTTCTTTTCTTTTCTTTACAAGTTTAATTTGGTTTTAATCTTTTTTGGGCAGTCTCTTTTGTAAAAATAAAATTTCCTCACCAGATGGACACGCTTTCTCTTTCCGCTTTCTTCCGGTTGCGGAGCTGTCCCGACTTCAGCAGCTTGGGGCTGCACTTCTATCACTGGCTAGAAGAGATTCTCTTGGATCAATCAGAGACTTTGCAATGTCCCTGAGATCAGCAAGACGTACACTTCCCTGTCACCATCTCTTCGGGATGGTTTAGGTCCACATGGACCACCCAGTGGTAAAAGTATCGGCTGCGATCTCGAAGCTCTGAGAGCACACGTCCGTATTGTCGTGACATCAGCTCCTCCTTCTATCAAGAGCAATTTAAATTGTTGATTTTAAAACTTGGTACTAACATACCTGCACGACTGCCTCCTTCAACTAGAATTAATAAGTCTGGTACCATCCACACATTAAAAAGCTCTTGGGAGTTTTCCACTATTAAATGATCAGAGGAGACAAAGCCTGGAGAAGATGCTTCTCCATTAAGGCCCCTGTATTGTAGAATAGCAGATGTGAGGCTATTTGCCTTCTGGAAGCAGGTTAAAATGGAGTTCTTTCAGAGAGCCTTTTTAATGAATGAAGATAGCACTTTAGAAGTTACTTAAGTGCTTCAGTTTTAAGGTAATTTAAAATATTTGTTATGATTGCATAATTGCATTTCAATGTTATGGATGCTTTCCATTGTAATTTGCTGAAAGTTACATGATTGCACTGGTTTGAAAAATAAATCATATAAAACACAGAAAAAACATTAAAGCATGTTAACCATTGAGAGAAGCAAAGTGGACCAGTTCTAGTTTCATGTCTGTTATGTTGACCTCCTATGATTTCTATCATTTGTAAAAATAAGGTAGATTTTTAGGACACATTTATGTTCCACATAAGTTTTCTTGTGGAACATGTTGAGTGATGTTTATGGAGAATGCTAACTTTGATTTTGAGTCTTTGAATCTTTCCCTAGTGGTGTGAAAGTCCTCTGTCTTTCAGTTGTGTACTCAGACACTGAAACATTACTCTTGCCATTAGGGCATGCTCATGAAAAAGCAACCTCACAGAAGATCCTTTGTTTCAAATATATATTTCTCAGGACTCCCATCAAAAGCTTCTAACCTACTGGAATGAATCCTGGGGCCTTGTTGTTTGGCTCTCTCATCACCATCAACTTTTCCACGACTAATCTATGGAATTATCGAATGGGGTATTTGGGTTTAATCAAATTTTGATTCACCAAAACCTTGCACTGTAAAGCAACAACAAGAACAACAACAACAACACTTCCTTCATAAAACATTTGAAAATGTTGTGCTGACTGTTCTGAGAATTGGGCTTCTTACTGTCAGTGCCTGATTGGTAAATCTCTTTCACTTGACGGAAAGGAATGCAGCCTTTTAACATGCAACAAATTCACTTCTGGCTCACTGCCACAAAGTTTCTGAGAATTTTTTTCCAGCAATAAAAGCTGTGTGCTAGTAGATTGTGCAGGTGCTGAAAATGTTTTGTATATTACCATATAACAATATTGGGGCATGTAAGGACATCTTTTTGGTTTCTGTGCACAATGTACTTGGCAGCCACATTTTTTCCCACGTTTTGGCTAAGTCAACAACAGTTGGAACTCTAAAAACACCTTTGTAATTTTTCTCCTTATTAGCATTTGATAATATTTTTTTAAAGAGGTCATAACATGAGAATTTTGCATCCCACTGCTAGTGATATAGGTCCTGTATTGTCATGGGCAATTAAGGCCTTAAAAGAAAAAAGGATGGGTATCATTCCCATAAAAATTATAGTTTAGAAACAATTCATTTTCTGAAGGATGAAGGCAAATGCTCTAGTGCACTTTGTGGATGGGGACAATACACTGTTATCAGATACATAGTTGAGGATGTGATAATGCATGTAGCTTGCATGGCAGTTTGTTATACCGAGTATGAAGATGGCGGACCTCTTGTTTGTCAGTAAATTATTTTGTTAGTCTGTTAGCTAGTTGTAGTGGGAGTTATTTTTTTAAAAAGATAATACTTTTTATTAAAGCTTTTTACCGTGATAAAAGATAATGCAAACTGAAGTCACAAAGGGAGGTCCTTGCTTAACAATCTGTGATTCTCTTTTAACAATGGCAAACGGGACTGCTAGGATTATGGTCACTAAGCCATAAAGTCATGTGACATTGCGCTTTACAGCTCATTGCTTAGTGATGGAAATTCTGGTCCCAATTACTGTTCTTAACCAAGAACTACTTGTACATGGTTTACTTCTTTCCATACCCCTTCGCCTCCATTCAAAACACCCAAATTGTTATAATGTCTATCCAAATGTTGGCAAAAACCCCCCAAAAGGGTTTTCAGATTTTTATAAAAATATTCCATATTTTCCCGTGGAGTCGAGGGGGGGGGTGTCATGCGAGGGTTTAACACAATCTGATTGGTCCTTTAGACTGAGAGAAAACTTCTTAACTTTCTGTCTCTCCTATTGGTTCCCAGTTTCCTCTCAGTCTTTTGGTCCAAGCACTGTGTTGTTTGGTTCCTTAGATAGGAAAATTGCTTAAATTGCTTAAAAATTCTTCTAGTTAGTGTAGTTTAAATCGATTTGAAATATTGGCTATTCTAAAACCTAAATTGGTGGCTGCGCCCAGATGGACAGCTTGTTTCCTGTCCTGAGCGGTCAGGGAGAGCCCCATGGGGCGATCTACCTTCTCCCTGTCCGCGGGCCGGGTGCCCTGGTCATATTCCCGGGTCGGCGGGCGTGCTGGGCGACCTCTGCAGCCTCAGGAGCCGTTTTTCTGCCACCCGCAACGCGCCTCTCTCACAAGGCTGGAGATCGAGCTGGTGAGACGGAAAATCTTTAAAACGTAGCAGCGCGCTAAACGTGCTCGAATTCAAGCCGCCCGGCTCTGGGCTCTTAGCTGGCTACCTACCGCTGCAGCCCCTCCTTCTAAGGCTGCGCACCCTTCAAAAGGCTCCGGCGGGCCTCGGAGACACGAGGGCGAGCCGCGAAGGGTCTAAATACCGCGGCTGCCCGAAGACAAATGGGCATGAGGCTCCGCCATTTTGAGTGCCGCCACGTGCACCAGGCCTACGAGCCCACAGGCGCACGTTATTAGCTGAGCAAACCGGCAGAATTGAAGCCTCGTGGCTCCCGCAGCCTTTCCGAGTGCCGTGCCAGGCCCAGCTGTCCAGCAAAGACCAAGCCAACCGAAGGAGCCAAACTCCCACAGGCCCAGGCCCAGGCCCAGGCAACATCTGCAAGGGCCTACTGAACAGACACATGAGTGGGGCGATGGCGGCGCATTAGGAGTCGGCTCAGGCCGCTCCTACCCTGGCCCAAGACGACAGGGAGGGCCCATATGACCAACCCAAGGCCAGATCCTTCTCCTCAAAACTGATGGCTGCGCAGAGGCCCTCTAGGGCCACTGAGAAGGATGAGTTGAGACGTCTAAAGGCCTTGGAGAAGACCATTGCCAGGGCTGAGAGACAGGCCCAGTCTGCCAGGCCCAGATCCAGGTCTCCCATTGAGCCCAATCCGGGTCTTTCCCCCCCGCCACATAGGGGTTTCAGTCCCTCTTCCCCTTTGGTATCCCCTCCCAGATCATACTGGAGTTCCAGGCAGGCGGAGTCTCCTTCCCTCCCAGATTCCCCTGGTGCAGTTGAGACAGAAGCAGCAGATCCCCTGGAGGGTTCTTCCAGATATTTCCACCCAAACAGGGGCTCGGCCCTTCCAGGCCCAGACCATTGCCAGGAGGACATGACTGACCTAGATCATCTCCCAGAGATCATAAAAAGGCTTATCTCAGCGGCCATTTCCCGTGGCATTGCCCAAAGGGATAAGATTCCTTGCTACAGCAGGGCCCAGTCCTACCATAGTCTCGGCTCAGGGCCTCCTCCCCTTCCTTGGTTAGCGAGAGCACCACCAGGAGGGAGGATAACCGAAATAACATGGGATTCTCAGAGGATGAGGACTCCGCTCCTCCAGATTCCCCCTCTTCCTCGAGCTTGCTTCCTCCGGCTATGTTCAAACCCTTGTTACATAAGGCCAGGAAGACCACCAAAATTGGGACAGGGGACCCCACAGTCCATCCTCCCAGGGATCCCGACATGGCCATGTTCTCTAACACGGCTACGAATAAGGAGGAGATCCCTGCTCCTCCCCTGTTTATGGAAGATTTCCGACCTGGGACCTTCCCCTGGTCCTTAAGGCCCTAACGGGAGCTCCGTTTGAACCCCTTCAAACCATTCATGTGCGTCTGCTCACCCTTAAAGTGGCATTCCTGGTGGCCGTTACCTCGGCCAGACGCATATCGGAGTTGGGAGCGCTCTCGTCCCGGGACGATCTTTGTCTTTTCCACCAGGACAGGGTAGTCCTTCGCCTCGACCCGACATTTCTCCCGAAGGTGATCACACCTTTCCATAGGGCCCAAGAGATCATCTTACCTAACTTTTGTCCTAATCCATCGCACGAGCGGGAGTGTTTATGGCACAGGTTAGACGTCCGCCGTGCTCCTCGCATTTATCTGAGGCAGACGGAGGGTGACCGTAAGACAGAGGCGCTCTTCGTGTCTTTCCAGCCGGGGTCTCTTGGGACTAAGGTTTCCTCTGCTACCATCGGTAGGTGGCTGCGACAGCCCATAGTCGTGGCTTATGAGGCCACTGGTCAGGCTCCTCCTTCAGGTATTACGGCGCACTCCACTCATAGCGCCGCTACCACTGCGGCTTGGGCTACCAGGGCTCTGTTTGAGGACATCTGTCAGGCGGCCACGTGGGCTTCCCCGACTCCTTTCATACGCCATTACCGGTTAGATGTCTATGCCTCAGCGAAGGTGTCATTTGGCCGGCGGGTCCTGCAGCGGGTGGTGGCTGTCCCTCTCCCTGGGCCCCAGTCTTCCCCCCCCTGGGACATAGCTTAGGTATGTCCCTCGCGTGACCCCTCCCTCGAATCCACGGGAAAAAGAACGTTGGTCTTACCTGAACGTGTCTTTTCCGTGGAGTAGAGGGAGGGGTCACATCCTGCCCTAGTTATTTAGACAGGGGCCGAGTGGGGGGAGGGCTGGGCGGTTCCCGGTTCTTTGTGGTTTTTTGGTTTTCAGATGCTGACCTTTGCCATCGAGGAAACTGGGAACCAATAGGAGAGACAGAAGGTTAAGAAGTTTTCTCTCAGTCTAATGGACCAATCAGGTTGTGTTAAACCCTCGCGTGATCCCTCCCTCTACTCCACAGAAAAGACATGTTCAGGTAAGACCAATGTTCTTTTTAACCCTGATCAAACTAGTTGACTCTGAATTCTTTATTTTTGCTTTGAAAGATTAATCATTAGTCCAGCACAAGTTGCTGTCATAGCATTGAATCTCCCTGCAGACTTACCTTCTTCTATCTCAAAGATTGTTTCAAGGAGTTTAAAACCTTTTGTAAATTCAAAACTAAATCTTCACCCAAGTCCTTTTTCATCTCTTGATTCATCATTTCTGTTGCCACTGTGACTTTAAACTCCCTTTTATAATCCTTAATTTCTTTATTTTCTAACATTTCTCCGTCAACTAAGACTTATATTCCCACTTCATGCTGTTTACCCATGAATTCTTCCATATTTTATCTGTCAAGAAATAAATCTACAGGTGTAGGGATTATTGCTGTCAGATTTGTTATAAATTTCTTTCCCATGCAATTCCTGTTGGTGATTCTGGTTTGTAAGGACTGGGGAGGAGAGGTCCCACCTTTGGCCCCTACTATGTGGGGCATCATAGGGATTGATGTTTTCTCCTTTCCTTTTTAACATCTATATGAGGCTGCTGAGTGAGTCATGACACTTAATTACTCTGCCAAGCATCACAATTGCAAAAATCATTCCTCCCCCCCCCCCCGCATTTTAATTATACCACAGCCGAAAAATAAATACATCTATTCAGTTGTCAAACCTAGTTGATGTTGTAATACCACAGAGGTCTGGTATTCTCATCTGGATGTGTTCTCAGGCAGATCAGTTTGATTCACTTATTTGAAAGATATCAAAAAGTCAACCTAGCCAATATCTTGGGGAAAGGATGCACTTGTATTTGTTACTTGTATTACAGGTAATCCTCAACTTACAACATTTGTTTGGTGACTGTTCAAAGCTACGACACTGAAAAAAGCAAATTATGACCACTTTTCACAGTTACAACTGTTGCAGCATCCCATGGTCACATGATCAAAATTCAGATGCTTGGCGATTGGCTCATATTTATGACAGTTGTAGTGCACTGGGGTCATATGATCACCTTTTGTAACCTTCTGACAAGCAAAGTCAGTGCAGAATCTAAGAATCTCTTACTAACAGCCGCAGTGATTCACTTAACAATTTTGGCAAAAAAATCTAAAATGGGGCAAAATTTACTTAATAGTTATTGCTTATCAACAGAAATTTTGGGCTTAATTGTGGTCGTAAATCATGGTCTGCCTGGATACTGTATTTCTATCTGATAGAATTTCTGTAAACAGATTTTCCCTTTTAGAATTTGGATGGCATTATTTCTGTTTTCTAAATTCTATAGGTCTTAGTTCATCTTTAGGTTATCGTACTGTTTAAGGAGAAAGACATTTGAAGGGAAGATAACTAAAAAGAAATCTTTAACTTATGTCTATAGGTCAGTAACTTAACATTTAGTTTGGTAGGTAATCCAACCTGAAAATATATTTCTCCCTCTTTCCTGTCCACTTTTTGTGCTGGAAATTATCAGAAATTCCAGTTTGTTTCTCATAACATATACCCACTAGCAGTTTTAATTCATATTATAATTTTTCTGCACTGTTTATTTTTTCTCTCCTGACATGACTCTCTGCAGCTTCAGGCCATGAAATATCTTTCTCACACCCAGAGATTTACAAACTTTACTACAATGTTTTCACACAAATAGTAAGTGGCAAAGGAAAGGTGCATGCTGAAATACATAGAAATAAGAGAAACGAAGTCTCTCAACGTCCAATAAACTTGTCTTGAGAGAGAGTCCAAATCCCAACCATAAGGCACAAGACTCAAGCAAAATCTAAGAGACCAAGCAGGATTGTAGTTGAGTTGTCAGCCGGTCCAGGTCTAGAGTCACAGTCACAAGATTTCAAGACTGAAATAACATAAAATTTCAAGACAAAAGACAAGGCACATAGAATCTAGGTTAACAAACAATCAACCAAAGGCTTGAGCTTGCTGCTCTTCTTAAATAGAAGCAACCACAGTGTTGCTCATTTGGAAGGGCAAGTTCCTTTCTTCACAGGGAAGCCTCAGAGAGTGCCTTTGCCCTGCTCATTTTTCAGAAGCGGTTTGCCATTGCCTGCTTCCTAGGGCTGTGAGAAAGTGACTGGTCCAAGGTAACCCAGCTGATTTTCTGCCTAAAGCGAAACTTAGAGCTCTTGATCTCCTGGTTCTAGCTTGATGCCTTATCACTACAACAAATTGGTTTTCTATCTAAGCCTGATAGGAATTAACTGCAGACAAGTAAACAGAATTCAGTGTAGGTGAGTGAAAATATTGGTACTTTCTCCTTTATATTGACAATTCTCCATCCCTTGCCTGCTTGAAACACTTTAGTAAGATTATAGGGTAATAACTTTTATAAGCATATTTACAAAGCTAAGTAGCTGAGTATCTGGTATATTCCTAAAAATGTGCATGTAATTCTTCAGGATAATGGTATGAAAACAAAGATACTAAATTTATAATATATTACATCTGGAATTTGCTCCATTATGTAAGTATTCATTACTTGATTGCCTAACATTCAAGTGCTAGAAATCAGTTACATTTTAGAAAATTGCATATGAATAAAATATTGCAGAGAGGATCTACTTTCTGTAATATTTGCCTAATGATGTTACTATTGCAAGAGCAGCATCTTTTGAATGGGTTGTGGCATGGCACAAATTTGCCATCTACAGTTTTATGATCTTTCATAGAAATGCCATGCAGTACCTTACTGATTTTCCAAAAGAGGGTACACCAACATGTTCTTAATGACATTAGTTACAATACCTCCCTAAAAAAAGAGCCATAGATTACTTACCAAGCCTATTTTTTTCACATGTCCCCAGCCATCAAAGGAACCAGGATGGATCTAAATCTTCCTAACCAATTCACCAGAGTCTATAAACTGAAAATAACCCCAGATGAGAGTATAAGGCTATTTCAGACTCTTATCTTGGACAGGTTTATCAGTAAAGTGTTGTGTAAAAGCATCATGGTAGCTAGATGATAGCTGCTTCTCTTATCCTTTCCAAGAAGGCTTTGTATACTGTATTTTTCAGAGTATAAGACGCACCTTAGTTTTTGGGGAGGAAAATAGAAAAAAAAAATTCTGCCTACCAGGTATTCAGTTTTATTCCCATAGCACCAGAAAAGCAAGCAAACACAATAGTATAATAAAATGACATTTTTTCCAGTTTTTTTCTTTCCCCAGCAGCAGGAGGGGGGGATCTTAACTAGATATGGGCATTTAGCCAAAAGCACTTAAGCACTTAAAATGTAAGAAAGCTGAATCAACAAACCAGCCCAGCACTTGCCTGAAGGAAACCATTGAGAAGATAGGAAAAATTCCTGCCTTGCCCTTAAAGTGGGGGAGGAGCTTCACTTGTTAGTACCTCATTAGGGCTGAAAAAAGCTTCCCAAAAGCTACATTCGGAATATAAGACACACTCAAATTTCCAGCCTCTTTTAGGGGGGAAAAGTGCATCTTATACTCCGAAAAATACGGTAATTTTAAGTGAAGATGTTGTTGGACAATACCCTGTTGTAGTAAGGGTGGAGAATTGCAAGTGTTTCACTGTCTTTAACTGTATGGTGTAGCCTCAAACACGAGCTCTTACACTCACATTCTGTTTTCAGGAATTGTTTTTCTCTATTTCCTGAATCCACAAAAAGGCCATTGAGGGCAATCTTATTAAATGCTTGACCGACCTCAACATTTGACAGAATTATCTGCCAGATTGCTGGGAAAATCCCTAAGCATCCTCTGGAACCTTCCTGAATTTATCAGGTGCCTGAGGGAAAATAGCATTTGCTATCCTGGAGAAGTTTTGGGTGGTGACTAGGGTCACTTGAACCATGAAAAGGACTCATTAATGTCCTCCATCTTCATATTATGTAACAACTGCTCCAAAGAAAAACTAAGTCAAATAGGCCTCATCTTATGAAAATCAGTCCTGAAACTAATGGGATGGGTCTATAGTTGTCATGGAATCCTTAACCACACTGACAGATTGCCGGGTGCAGAAATTGAAATTCTGAGAGCAGTAATAACGGAGGAAACTTGAACATCAGTATAACACTGCAAGCTCCAGAATGAGGACCTTGGTCAGAGCTAAGCTGTTGCTAAAGTTCATTGACCCCTTTCCTTCCTTGATGTCACAGGAGCTGGAACCCAGGAAGACACAAGTGTTTAATATCTCCAACATTGCTGAGCCAGGTCTTGGAAACATATAGCAGATCTTCTTTTTCATCTGTCCCCAAGTCATAGATAAACATGGTCTTATTGACAGGGTGGCTCAGTACTTAGCAGCAACAACTGGAGAACAAATAATAGCTGTGGGAAAGTAATTAGTAGCTTAATATTTTCTTCTCCATAAACAAGTACAATTTATATTTACATACATTCTTTGTGAAAGTTATTAGAATCTGTCTCAGAATTATTAAAAATAAAACACACATTTCTCCTTTTCTAAGTGCTGATTCTTATTCTCCATTTGCCTAGGGTTGATATGTTTGTTTTTATAATTTTTATTTTAATCTGGATTTTTTAAATTGTCTATTTTTATATTTGTTATTTGGTTGCTGTGCATTTCCCAAAGTCACATGTTGTGAGATGGACAGCTATATAAATTCAAGTAATAAAATAATAACAGTTATGATATTAAATTGTGATTACTTTTAGGTTCTATTGATTCCAGACAGTCTATCATTTCAAGATAATATAAACTAGTCTAATGGCACAGCAAAACCTGTTAAACCAGTCCCCTTATCAGCATATAAAAGATATTACTTGTTACAGTTCATTTCAAGAAAAAGTTTGCGAGAATAAAAATGTTTCAAAGTGGTGGCTAAAAGATCATAAAATGGAGAATTAGGAAACTTCGTTGTTGAGGGAGATTTGGAAAGCTACCTTTCCCCTTTTCTTTTTGAACTTTTCCCTATCTTTACTTGGAGATATTTGAGCTTTTAAAAACTTGTTTCCTTAACTGTTGTACATTTCCTGTAAATATGAACTGAAGCAAAGATTTTGAGGTTGTAAGTTTAGGCAGCAGATGTGTCCTGAATGTGAGAACTAGAACTATTAAGTCCCATTGACTTCACCACATTTTTGTTTCTTCCTGCATTGGACAGATGTTACTTTATTTTAAAGTTCTGGATGAAAATAGAAATATAGGAAACTCCCTTGTACAGAAGAGTCACCTATTTTTATTTCTGAGGTGAAACCTATAGAGGTTCTGGAAGCTTTCTGCTACATAAAAATGATGATATCCTATGTATTAGGTATTTACTTCAAAGTATGGTAGCTTCTAGCTAAAAAAATAATAATTTAAATAAAGAAATGGAATAGGGAACTGGTGACCTTGAAGAAATAGACACCATGTTGCCTGATAGTTATTTTCCTTAAGCTGGCATTATCCAGATAGATAAGACAGATCATTTAATGAACATTGACCACAGATCACTTAATGATAGGACTGCTATCATAAGGGTAGAACAAGAAGCAATGGATGGAAACTAATCAAGAAGAGAAGCAACTTAGAACTGAGGAGAAATTTCCTGACAGAACAATTACATCAGTGGAACAGCTTGCCTCCAGAAGTTGTGAATGCCCCAACACTGGAAGTCTTTAAGAAGACGTCAGATAGCATTTGTCTGAAATGGTATAGGGTTTCCTGCCTAGGCAGGGGGTTGGACTGGAAGACCTCCAAGGTCCCTTCCAACTCTGCTATTGTATTATTGTATTGCTTGAAAGAGGCCATCTGTGTCAAAATTGAACAGCCCTTTCTTAACAGGAGGGATATGACATCATCTATCTCCAATCTATATCACAGTCCTTTCAACAGTTCCAGAAGGCTCACCCATTTGCACTACTCAGGTGACCCTGACAACACAGACAACATCTACAGGTGACCTTAATGACTTGCCAAAAGAACTCAAATGTCCATCTTTCTGCAAGGAGTATAAATCCTTCCATTCTCCACCATCAGGTCAGAACTGAAGAAGCTTCTTGGATGAAAAGAGAAACGTCTTCAAAGAAAAACCAGAAAGTCCAGGTGCCTCTTGAAAAAAAAGCACCTTTGGGATAATGAACACCCCAAAATTACAGCAATGTAACAGCAAACCCTGCTGTCATTCACCCTTATGACTGCCCATAGGGACTTTGTAGTACCCCCACCTCTCTCCCCCTCATCCCACCCCGCCATGATCCCACAGCATTTGTGCCTCCTCCCACATGCTCATCACCCATTGAAGTTATCTTTTGAAGCTCTCTGGTTCTCCTGTTAGGGAAGGAGGGCAGGCCTTGTGGAGGTAGGCTGAACACGGTTGCCATTTTGTTATGCTTGCTTGTGCTGGGGACAAAACGACAGCCTCAAGACAAACTGCTTTATTTTGCTGCATTAACAATGTCTGCCCAGAGCTGCTGAAGTTTCTGGATACTGTAGAAAGGTCCTGCAGTGCTGTGTAGACCTCATTAAGGCAGCAAAATGGTTTGTCCCTGGGCCACATTGCGGCAACCTGAACTCAGCCGCCATTTTGTGGGTGGGGTGAAATGCTGGCTGTTTTTGGAACTGTGCCATGCAGCGACAGAAAGAAGCAATTCATTCCAGTGCTCTGGAAGGCCTTGGAGCTCTTCTAAAACTAGGTGAGGAGGAGGAGGATGTTTGGCTTGGTAGGGTGGGAATTGGGCCTATAGTCGGGGGGGGGGGGAGATGACAATGGGAAAAGAACTGTGGGAGCTCAAAGGGCAGGAAGTGGAGCATAGAATGTCTCGGGGTATGTGGGGAAGGCCTTGGGGAGGGCCAGGAGAGGTAGGCCTGCACTAGGCCCCCAAGGGTCCCCCATCCCCGAGGCATCCTGTGCTCCAGACCCAGGCATTTGCTTAATGATTCATTGGGAAGAACAGGAACAGGGGGCTCATTAGGTGAGATGCTTCAATAACAACCATCATAACATGCAACTGTAACGGCAATATCAGTTACAGTGATATCTCAAGGACTATCTGTACAATGGAATACAAGTTCCATAACTTGGCTAGGAGGGTAATGGGAACAGTGGTTCACGATACCCCTAACAACAATATTGCTTTACAAAACACCGGGCTTAACTATGACTATATTATTCAAGCTTCATGGACCCCATATAAAAGATTTTTGTGCTGATGCATATTTTCCTTTTGTCATGGAAGTATACAAAGGAAACAATACATGTTGTTGGCATTTGCCTATAAGAATACATTTCTTGAAATGTTGGCTAGAATTGTCTTGTTCTACCAGGTGTGTGCCTAAATAAAAAAAATAAAAGCCACAGTGCTTATGACCTCTTCATTTGGTGAGTGGAGAGAGTTGTGTTTTGTTTACCTTTGGCTTCATTCCATACAAGTGGAAAGAGTTGCAGTTTTGTCCTGTTTATTGGCTGCTTGGAACAGATGGGATAAGTAGAGCTGAAATCTATCTAGTGTATTGAAAATTAAAAAGGAAAATTGCTACAAAACAATATATTGCTATATAGTCTGCATTCTTTTATATTTATTTATGGAGGAAAACCAGAGAACGTACATAGCCCTGCTCTTTTAAAGAGCTATCTCCATTTACTGTACATGAGTTCAAAAATTTGTAGCTGAATTGATCAATTCAAAATTAATTTAAATTGAATCTCTGTCTGAAAGGGATGAGGAGTTAATTGCTCATTTAACTCCCAACAATCCTAAGTGATCAATGAGAGAGCTGGAGTGGCGTTCTATAGTTAAGATGTTGAACTGGTAAGAGGTTTTAATGTTGTCTCGCCAAGGAACTATGGGCCAATCACTATCCTTAGTCCAGCTTCTCTCACAGGATTGTTATGGAGCAGAAGAGATCTTATACTATGCTTAGATATATGCACATATCAATTAAAATGTTAAACATAACAAAAAATATAGGGACGTATAGATCAATTCCCTTTTGATGTATATGTTTACTCAGTTGTAAATTCTCTTCAATTCTATGGTTCTTTTAAATAAAGCAATTTTAAATTATAAAGCACATTGGACATTTGATTTTAGAATGTTTAAATCAGTTGATTTTTAGCTATTATATTCCATACTTCCAGGCTTTAATAACATTTGTTGGAGCCCTAAACATAACAGTTTAGGATAATATCATCTTTCCCTGAAATAAGTGCTTGGCCTTATTTTTGGGGATGTCTTAATATTTTTGAGGTGCAGGAGGTGGCAAGCATGGTCACCTCATGGCTGCTGCTGTGTTGCAATATTTTTGGGGAGGGCTTATTTTAGCGCATGCACTCAAAAGCCTGATTGGGCTTATTATCCAGGGAGGTCTTATTTTCGGGGAAACAGGGTATGTCTGGAAATAACACTCTTGGTTAGGGTTAGGGTTACATCCTTCAGTATAATCTCTTTCCCTAAATGTCTCCTTGAACCTCCAATGGGCCTATAAAGTTTATTAGATAATAAAATCAGTGGATAGCTAAACCCAATGCTTTATTTGGCAGTGTGCCCAACAGATTACAAAAGAGACAAAGATAAACAAAATAGTAGAGAGCATCTGAGGAGGGGGTAGGGGGAAAGAGGAATAGCATTCAGATAAATAAGTGCTTAGTAATTGGTTCCTCATTTATCAGCCGTATTCTGCAAGAATACTAGAACAAGTTCCCAAAATTCCAAATATGCCTTCTAGACCAAAAGATTATTTATGAACAAGATTAGAAGTTACGCACATTGCATACAGGTAAATATTAAGTGGTGTGTGTGTGTAAATGGGGATGCACAAGCAATATTAAAAAAATATTGGGCAGTACTGGATTAAGAGGTAATGCTTCATAATGACACATAATATTTAGAGCACCACACTGTACTGGAGCTTCTGAACAAAAGGGACAATAGAGCAAAATATGGCTACCTTTCTGCAGATTTTTTCAGATTAGACTGCTAATCCCCATATCTGACCTACTTGGGTAGTTAGATAAGGAAAGATATTACTAAATCAATGCTCTTGGCCAGGTAGAATGGTCTGTGGAGTAAAATGTATGCGATTGACTCCCCAACTAGGCAAGATCAAAGGTGATGTTTAAATTAAGAGTTATTTATTTCACTTCAGCATAGATGATGGTGAATCATTGAACCCTGCTAATGTGAAGGCTGTCTGATGTGGCATAAACAGTATTAGTAAATACTTAACTGATATAAATGCTTTATAAATATCACTATTACTATGTCGGAAGCTTAAATAGTCCATTTTTTTTCTGAATTTGCTTGATTTCTGCGTTGGCATTTTTAATGCCAAGTGGGATCAAAAGTTCAGCAGAGAAACCACAGTGTCTAGTTCTCAAATATGCGTTTCTTTCTCCGGGATGATATACTCAGTGGGATAGGGATTCTGCATGGAAAGCCAATTTTAGCCAGAGTTACCTTAGCAGTTTCATGCCTGACTCTATGGAGACTAGCCTAGAGTTCAGACACAGAGAAACTGAAGACATCAGGAAAGAAGGCTGTTAAGAATTTGGTTGTATTGTTTTTTTAGATGTTTTAGATCTTTATAAATAGTAAACTATTCTAGAGCAATAAAGCATACAACCGAAAAGGCTGTGTGAGCCTAGACTTACTTTCTTGAAAATTCCTTATAAATAGTAGATCAGGTTAGCTCCGTCTTTATTAATATTCTGAGATCTATAAAGCCAGAGCTATTTCAGACAGATATTCCTTGCAGTTCTTAATTTATCCTTCCATCTTAACTTCTGTTTCTGTTTGTATTCCTATATCTGATTGATGCTATTTTTATAGTTTTTAGAGAAGACTTGTACTATGGTTATATTAATTGAAGTTTGTATTCTATGAAAGTCACCAAGAGTCTAATTGTGGCAGGGTAGAGATTCAAGGACATAAGGCAAAAAGACTTTGTTAGACTTTTTTTAAGCAGGAGTTTTACGTTTAGCTTGATCCTTGTGTTTTGTGGCTAGGTAGTTTTGTGAAGAAGGTAATAAAGAGATAGCTGGAGGAGAAAGAAATAAACAGGAATGAAAAAAATGGAAGACAGAATTCCTGAGAGTTTCTTGCTACTTATACAAAATAAAAAAAAGTATTCTAATGTAGCAGGACTCATTAAATGCTAAGTGGTTTCAAAATCTCAGTCTTTTGGAACATGTTATATCCTAGTACCGTGATGGTGAATCTATGGCATGCATACCACAAGTGGCACGTGGAGCCATATTTGCTGGCATGCGAGCTGTCAGCTCCAGCACACATGCGCACACCACCAAGCTGATTTTTTGGCCTTCAAAAGGGCCCGGGGATGCCATTTTCACCCTCCCCAGGCTCCAAGAAAGCCTCTGGAGCCTGGGGAGGGTGAAAAACAGGACCAATAGACCTACCAGAAGTTTGAAAACGATCAGTTTCCTGCTTCTGGAGGGCTCTGGTAGGCTCATTGGGACCGGTTTTCACCCTCCCCAGGCTCTGGAGGCTTTCCTGGAGCCTGGGGAGGGTGAAAATGGCCTCCCATGGCTCTGCGGTAGAAATACCAAGCTCAGCTTGGAGGCGAGAGGGCAGCGCACATGGGGCAGGGAACGGGGGAGGGGAGTGTGGTTGTGCACGCATGCACATTTGGGGGTGCATTTTGCATTATGGGTGCCGGCACACGAGCACGCTGTTGTGTGCATTCTCTTACATTTTTGGCACCCAACAACAAAAAGGTTAGCAATCACTGCCATAGTATAAAAAATCATTAGATTTCTCTAGTAGAATATATTTAGTTCTATTTCAGTAGATACCATGCACAGGATTTAAGATTATCTCTCCCCCCCTTCTCTCTCTCTCTCTCTCTCTCTCTCTCTCTCTCTCTCTCTCTCTCTCTCTCTATCTCTATCTCTATCTCTATCTCTATCTCTATCTCTATCTCTATCTCTATCTCTATCTATCTATCTATATATTATGTCACATGTATGTATATAAAAATATATCTATGCCACTAGTTGAAGTGATTATTTAATGCAGTTTGCAAGGAGTTAAAAAAGCATAAAAGTGCAAGAAAACTATGTTGCTTTGCTTGCAGAGCTGAATGGAATGGCATTTCATTACAGTCAAGTGTTAAATTACAGTATTTCTGATGTAAGGAAAATAAAGGTTTTATCAAGCATTACAAAATTGGTGGAGAGAAAATATTTCTGCACAGGAATTAGTAAGTAGTCAGTATGTGCACTGTAACATAGCAATCATAGCATGTCTATTTTCTTTGTAAGTTCATGTATTAGTTTTGTGTGGGAAGATCCAGCTCAGTGCAGCCTCTCAACACAGCTGTATGCAAGAATATAGTTTCTGTTCTAGTTTCATATGGTTTCATACTTGGAATAAGTTTTCATCTAGCAATTTGGAAATGTTAACAGTCCTAAGAGAAACAGCTGCTCTTTGGCCAGCAGGAACAATTTCTTGTTGGGCTTGACTTAAGATTAAAAACATATTATTTTTTTGATTTTCAGATATATGAATGAGAAAAATTGTGGGTATGTTATAGGGAAATTGACAATGTTATTGCTTATTAACTCAGACAGTTTATTTAAATTACAGATTGACATAGGTCAGAATAGTTGATCTGTTGTTTATTTTAGAACCTACTGCAACTTTGGCACTTGTGTGAGCAATGCTTAACTGAAATCAAAAAAATAACGCTAGTGTTATCATTTGGGAATAGGGAATTTCCATTTCTTGTTGGTATTGGTCTTATCTGCAAAATGGCACCAATGGAGCCTGGTTTTCCTAAGGCCCCTTAAAAAGGGATTTGTATAGAAACAAATATACAGAGAATCTCCAGGTGATCAGTTAAAGCTTGGTTGAATTAAATAAAAGTAGTTAATTACCAAAGAAAGCAAATGAATTATTTCCCAGCAGTTGGCAGTAGTTTAGAATATGAATTTGAATGACTAAGCTGTTTTGTTGATTATGTATTAAAATTATAGCCATAGGCTCACAGGAAAAAATTGAGTCAAAATAAGGTTTTGATAAGCAAGGTATTAAATGCAGTATGTATATACCCCATACCAATCAAATGATGCTTAAAATAAAGAACCAATGAATTTTTTCCATGATATTAATTAATTTGAGCAGAAGCAAATTGTAATTCCCAGGACATAAGTCATTTTCTCAGCATAAAGCTACAAGAATAGTGTTCTTGACAGCAGACACCAATATTTTAGCAAGCTGTTTGATTAGAATACACAATAAAACATTGCATTTTTAGCCAGAGTTTGCCAGAAGGTTATGTCGAATCAACCGATAGTATCCTTGAATGGATAACTTGTAATGTGTTAGCAGAAATTCAAACTCAACATAGTTTAGCAACAAGTAAAAGCTCCTCCCCCTCCCCACCAATCAATAGCTGTCAGTCCTTAGAGGTAGACAAGATCAAGAAATAGAGGCAACAGATATTATAGGAATACTCTATATCAGTGATGGCAAACCTTTTTTTGCTGTCATGCCAAAAGCTGGGGGAGCACAGGGGGGTCGTGTGCTGGCATGTCACACCCATAATGCTATGTGCGTGATCCCCCCCAGCGCACGCATGTGCACGATCAGTAATGACCCCCACTTTTGGTGTGGTTTTTCATCCTCCCCAGGCTCCAGAGGCTTTCTAGGAGCCTAGGGAAGGCGAAAACAGCCTCCCCCACTCCCTGGACACCCTCCGGAGGCTTCAGAAGCTTCCCTGAAGCCCCTGGGAGAAAAATGGACCTACCGGGAACCTGGAAGTTTGGGAATGGTGACTTCTGGTTTGTCCATAGGGCCGATTTTCGACCTCCGAAGCCTTCAAGAGGCATCTCTGAAGGCTCCGGAGATCAGAAATCCGCCCTACAGCCAAAACCGGAAGTCACTTCTGATTTGCTCGTAGGGCTGGTTTTTGCCCTCCGGAGCCTTCAGGGAAGCCTCCTAAAGGTCCCTGAAAGCTCCAGAGGTCGAAAATCAGCCCTACAGACAAACCGGAAGTCACCATTCCTGAACTTCCGGGTTCTCCGTAGGTCCGTTTTTCACCCATCTGTTTTCTGTTTCTATGTTATAGGAAACTAGGAGTGGAGTTTTGTATGGAATGAGACTTAAACCTTGTTCCAGTACAGACCAAAACTTTGTAGACTCCATATCATACACATCCTGATCTTAAATTTCAGCATAATTTTGAGGAAATATTCAGTTATCTGGATTACTTCTGAGAATCTAACACCTACTTTTATTGTAGCTCCATTTTTACAGAGCTGTAACATTTGCTAGTACTGTGCTGTGCGTTCAACCAGCCATGTTGTATCATCTTGTGAATCACCCAAGAAGTGTTTTTCAACATTGGCAGCTTGAAGATGTGTGGACTTCAAATCTCACATTTCTACAATCTATTCTGGATGTTTGAAGTCCATACATTTTGCCAAGGTGAGAATTTTTTTGCTTTGGAAGAAACTCTATTCATCTTTTTTTAGAAGCCACAAATCTTCTATTAATCTGGCAGATAAATTCTCCCCAAAATATGAATGTAGGGAAGGGAGCACTACCACTACAAGGACAACTGGTAGAGAACACACTTTTTATATGGACAGATTCCCCCAGTTGTGATTTTGTCCTACTTGTGGTTGGGGTTCTGTAATGCCAAAATGTACTTTTCCAATGCATTATATCAAAATACTTATTTTGCATCCAAATGAACGTGGGATATTTTATTAGAGATTGTGAAGTATATTGCAGTCTGTTTAGTTGTTTTCAAATGAAATGCTGTTGCTGCTAAACCTTTGGCTTGTTTTTAATTTTGTAGCTGGCCTAGAAATCAGGAGACTGTGAGTCCTACCTTAGGCACGAATGGTGGTTTATCTCTCAACTCAAATCAACTCACAGGGTTGTTGTGGAGGAAATAGGAAGAGGAAAGAGTATTATGTATAAGTATTGAGTTACTTATAAAGTAATAAGGGTGAGATAAAAATCAAATAATAAATTAGTAGTTTTTTACATTACACTTCTCATCTTTGGAGTTTATTTCTTCATAGTTAAGAATAAGCTAAGCATATAGTTCCATTAGGTTTTCTTAGTCATAAAAATGCTTTGCAAATGGTTTATAATTTTTGTTGTTGTTTCTTAAAGGAAAACGCCAGATCCATCATTTAGGGAACCAGCTGCAACTAAATCAACATTGTCTTGATACAGCTTTCAACTTTTTCAAAATGGCGGTGAGCAAGCACTTAACCCGTGGGAGGAAGATGACCCATGTCATAGCAGCATGCCTCTACTTGGTGTGTAGGACAGAAGGCACTCCACGTATCCTTTCACTATTTGGCAATCAGACCATTTCAAAATATCTTGGATATTTCTAGCAGTTTATGAATAGAAGATTATTTTCATACCTGTTAAAGCAATAGGAAACCATTCCAAATTGGATAAATGTAAACAGATGATGGAGCTAATTAATTGGTGGGAATTATTAGATTTAATGATAGAGAGCCAGGGTGGCGCACTGGTTAGAGTGCAGTACTGTAGGCTACTTCAGCTGACAGTTCAAATCTCACTGGCTCAAGGTTGACTCATCCTTCCATCCTTGTGAGGTGGGTAAAATGAGGACCCAGATTGTTGGGGGCAATTTGCTGACTCCGTAAACTGCTTAGAGGGCTGTAAAAGCATTATGAAGCAGTATGTAAGTCTAAATGCTATTACTATTAATGGGAGTTAGGAAAAAGTATGGGTCGGAGACAGGCTATCTGATTATAAATATTAAGGATGATTAAATAAAACATATAATTATGACAAATGCATTCTAATTATAAAAACTGTGTGATTGATCTGGAGTCTAGTCAAAAGTTTGTTCTTTGTGTTAAAACTCTGCTTCTGCTGAGCAAATGGTTTATTTTGAATGTTTGTACCTTATTCTGTTTTAATTTCATAAGCCTGCTTTTCTTGTAGCATTTTCTTGTTCTGCTAGATTTCTGTGTATTTTCCACATTATTCTTGTTAATAGTGAAATTAGATTCTGATGTCCAGACAGATAAGACATCAGGGTAATTTGAGACAAATATGAAGACCATATTCTTTACAAAAATATAGTAAGCAGAAAATAATCCTGCAGGAATCTCGTTGAGTTGAGGGTGAAAAAAAATCAATCAGGAAAAGAAAAGGGTAGATACAAAATTAATATAAACAACTATAGAAAAAATTATAGAAGACAAAATAATAATAATAAGAAAGATGTGTTGTGCCTAACACATCAGAAGTTGTAAAAAATAAAAACATATATAATAAGGAGGAGAAAACAGAGAAACTAGTTGTGGTTGTGTGGAGAAAGTGAATTTATTATATTCTCCTTATTTATTACATAATCTATGGAAAACATTATTGATCATCCACTTGTAGAAAAATTTTAGGTGGTTTGGCTATTTCTGCTTTTTAAATTCTCCTTCATCCATCAACCATTCAGAATATGTGGTCTTTTACCCCTCCTTATTTTCAGAGAGGCTGCAGCTTAAAACTATTTTCCTCCTGTTGATTGCACCATTTCTGAGGTTAGATATCTCTTTCTCTCTACTTGAATTCTAAGGCCTTCCAAAATACTCGAACTTGCACACAAGTTCATGCATCTCGGAGTTGTTAGATATGGCTCTTAGGGCCAGAGTCAATCAGAATGGGAGGTCTCCAGAGGACTGATGAAAAAGTAGGTGGTAACATGGCAAGAATGCCTAGACGACTAATAATATATCGGAGCTTGACTGAATTTCTTTCTTTCTTTCCTTCTTTCTTTCTTTCTTTCTTTCTTTCTTTCTTTCTTTCTTTCTTTCTTTCTTTCTTTCTTTCTTTCTTTCTTTCTTCCTTCCTTCCTTCCTTCCTTCCTTCCTTCCTTCCTTCCTTCCTTCCTTCCTTCCCTCCCCCCTCTCTGCCCCCCTCCCTCTTTATGACTTTCTAGCTTGTTACAGCAAACCTTATAGCTTGTTACAGAAAATTTTATAAACCAGGGGTGTCAAACTCAGGCCTGCAGGCTAGATCTGGCCCACTGGGTGCTTAGATCTGGCTCGCGGGCCCTCCCTAGAAACAGCGAAGGACTGGCCCATGTTGCCTCTGCCAGTGAAAACAGAGTTTGGGAGGACCATGCATGGGTCTCCTGGGCTCCATTTTTACTGGCAGAGAGCTGCAGGAGGCCGTCGCAGCTGAAAATGGAGCCTTGATGAGTGATGTTGAGCTGGCCACACTCCCTGCCCCCCCCGAGCCCCCCCAAGTCAAACACAACTCTGATGTGGCCCTCAATGAAATTGTATTTGACATCTCTTATAAATTATTGTATCAGCTTTTCTGGAGAAAAGCACTATTCAGTTCCACATCAGATAGTGTTTTTTCCCTAAGTAAATGCATTTCGCATTAGAAAGCAAACTTTATTACAATTCATTTTTTTACATTTATTTTAAAATGCAAAATACGTTGATTTAAGATTTGTTTTGCTGTTTTGCTTTAAAATATTTGAAATATAGAAGCAGTTTTAAATATTCATTGCCACTAGTGTTGTGAAGAGTATTAAATATGCACTTCACAGTGCATATCACAGAAAGCCCCCTATATTATATTGCAAGTGTGTTTTGTAAGACTTCACATAGTTCTATTTACCCGCCATGTTGTTAGGTGTCTGGATTTATGTAGTGCCATGCATAATGTTAGCTGCTTGTGAGGAGGACCACTTCTTCATGTGGCAGGTCAGCTTTTGATCTACCCAAGAAAATTTTTGCAGGTGTGAGAGATTTTTCTTGCTTTTTTATTCTGTATTTTTGTCTATAGTTTGACTGGTTTTTCCACTTTTATAATTTGAATAATAAACTGAAATGCCATATAAGTAGTAATTACCAGTAAGTTAGTATTTTTTAGTTAGGGTTTCTAAGGGGCAAACAACAAACTTTCCTCAGTTAAAAGAGAAATGTCTTATTTAATAAGAGATGGCATTGCAGAAGTTGTCAAGCAGACTTTTCAAAAGAGCCATTCATCATTTTAAAAACATTTCCATATGTCTAGTGGTGCAGCTGTTATATATAACCTCTTTTTTGACAGGTGGAAATATTTAAAAATATTTTATGAAATAATATTAGCATTTTAATATTATTTTATTGGCATAAACCGCTTCAGTTTTCCCCTTGCATTTATCTTGACATCTGGTCCTCAGAAAGAGGTAGTACATGAGAGAGGCCATCTGGCTTCGTGATTTATGTGATTCTGTTACATAAACTCAAACAGTTAGTGGAATGGATGATAATTTTGTGAACATGGGCAAGCTGGATATATTAGAATGAATTCACTTGTACAGAGTTCCACTTAATATTCCTGCTCCCTTGCTTTTTCCCAATATGTTTGCTGCTTTTGTTGTTGTGGATATGTCATTTGTATGTGTCATCCTCCCACATACATCCCTGCGGCCAATTCGCTCACACAGAGAGGGACTTCTCCTGGTGCCGTCCACTAGGCAATGCCAACGGGCGACACCAAGGAGTAGGGCCTTCTCTGTGATGGGCCCAACCCTCTGGAATGTCCTCCCCCCCGACATTAGAACCACAACTGACCTCCGCTCCTTCCGGCAAAAATTGAAGACTCACCTGTTCCGATTAGCAGGCCTGGCATAATTACAACTGTCCCTCCTGGCAAATGTATTAACTGGTTATTTTAGGGGTATTGTTTTTAACTTATTGTGTGTGTTTTAGGGGTTCAAAATCCTATATTTATATATATTGCTTTGTACAGTTCTTTTAATTCCATTTTTAACCTCCTCCATTCCAACTGTACATATTCAATTTTTATTGTATTTTGATATATTTTGCATGGACTGTACACCGCCCCGAGTCCCTTTTGGGAGAGGGGGCGGTCTAGAAGCATGAATAATAAATAAATAAATAAATAAATTTAATTAGAATCATATCTTATGGAGAATTAAGGAAGCAATCTCTCTTTCTGGGCATCTAGATACTTGGAAGCATACCTATAGAGAGGGGAATAGTAATCTAATGGTTTTCATGTTGAAAAGCTCCATGCTCAGCTTCTAGCACAAACTCGATTTCATTGAGGGCCGCATTAGGGTTGTGTTTGACCTCAGGGTGAGCATGGCCAGATCGACATCATTCATGTTGGGGGTGCCTGTGGTGGCCCAAGTGCTCTGTTAGTGAAAATGGAGCTCGGGAGGGTTATGCATGGCCCTACCAAGCTCCATTTTCGCTAGCAGAGGGGGCAGGCCGATTTTTCAATGTCTCCAGGGTGGCTCTGGACGCCAGATCTAAGCACCCAGCTGGCCATATCCAGCCCGCAAGCCTTGAGTTTGACATCCCTGCTCTAGTATCTCCAATTAAACAGATCAGAAATCAAGTAGTGGGCAAGATATTTGCAAAAGTTTTGGACAGCTGTTGCCAAGCAAAGTGGACTGTGATCCTGACAAAAGGGAATATTAGTAATGTACGGATGATCTTTGGGATCCTTGGAGCTCTCTGAGCTTGGCTGTTTTCTTGCAAATGTTTCATTACCAAACTAGGTAACGAATCAGTGCTAGAAGAGAGTGGAGTTTGTTTTCTTTTTATATACTAGTGCCCTGTCAGTATTGGTAGGAGTGGTCTTGGTGCTTCCTTGATTAGGCTGTTGTTTACTGTTGCCTTGCTTGTTTGAGTTGTTATTTCTTTGATTGGGGTATGGTTTCCTTCTAAATTGTTCGCCTTGTATTAATCTTGATGTAGATCAGACTGTTGATGGCTGATTTGTCTGTGTACCAGTTTCCAGGAACTCTATAGTGGTTTTGGACTTGGCTTGTTCTAGGATGCTCATAGTTTCCCATTTGAAACTAAGGTTAAATAGGTTCATACAGATAAACAACATCTACATGCCCTTCAAAAGAGACAAAGAGTCAAAAAGGGAATAAAAGACAAAAACCTCTTCACCAGCAATCAACACTAGACAAATGGTCTGGTCTGTTGAAAGGCTCCTATGATTCTTCTATCACCATGCTTGATAATGCATCTTACTGTGTGAAATGAGAAGTCATATGCTTATTCCATGTATATATCTATATGTTGTGCATCTAAAATATAACTTCTATGAATTTGTATATTTATTGCATGCCTTCAGAGTATTTTTCTTTCTCCTTAATCCATATTTCTTTTTATCCAAACGTTGCGTTCTTTTTTTGTCACCATTCATGAATATTAAGAATAATAGAAATAGAAAATAGAAAAGAAAAAGGTCTCAGATGTGAAAGATGGTTGACCTGATGGCTTGAAAGACTGTTATTAAGGTGCTTGTACTACCAAAGGGACAATATTCCACTGAATGAGAATAGCCTGTTTCTTTAATATCTTGGGAATGAAATACTTTTAATTCTTTGCTAGACTTTCAGAAAGCAGGTTCATCCCTAACATTTTCTTGTCTCAAGGTAAGGTTTTGGGAGATGTCTTCCATTGATCAGTTGATCTGTTGGTTTTGGATTCTGACTATCTCTGCAATGGATTTTGATGATACTCAACATGTTCTGGGACTTGATCCTATTGGATTTCCCATCTACATGTTATTTGACTGTTCTGAATGTGGATGACTTCTGGCCTAAAATTCTGTACAGTCTTTTTGCTGACTTCACTTGAAGTCAGCAAAAGGCTTCACTAGAAGTAGTCTTAGTGATAGTAATATGATCTGGAACATGCTGGATGAGGAATTCTAGGAACCGAATCCATAAAACTTAAAGTTGCCAAGGTTGTAAAACACTTGTCCAGAAGAAGGCTGCCTGTGTATTTTCCTGGAACAAAGCTGAGATTTTCTTTAAAGGATGTTGAGTATTGTTTTCAAGTTTACATTTGCTCTCAACCTTGCATATAAGTTGAGATGTTTTTTCCAGTACAGCAAAATAGAAGCCTCAGATTTCATCTACACAGGTCTGTTTATCAACTAAACAACACATCTGTGAACCTATCTCTGACAGAGTCTGCTGTGTAATGCTGAGGGACTCTTTGAAACAGATTTCAACAGACTGCATGAGGCTGTAGGGAAAAGGAGGAGGTAAAAGCTGTTATGTAAGCAGAAATATGCTTATGCAACCACAGGTATCACTTTGTATAGTATTTTGAATGGTGTTTCTTTTGGTATACCTTTAATTTTTCATCATTTGCAAATGGAAAATGTATTGCATTGTTCCCCAGGCACTGTGATATTTACTTAGAACATTTTTCATATTGGAACAAAAGAAAACTGCCTTACTATATGCTTGATCTCACTCAGAGCTGTCTATTGTGACAAGTCTCCATGATCTTAGGAGAAATCTTTTCTAATTCTGAGACTTTATTTTCTTTGGAAATGGATTTTTGGGCTATCACCTGGTGTTAAAAGGATATAGGAAATTGCTTTCTATTACTGAGAATTTTTTCCATGCCAGTACTGTTTTTAAAATTTGGATTTTAACTAAAGAATGGCAATCTGACTTCTCTCTGACCCTGCAATTTCACTTCTGCATCATGCTGGGCGAATTACGTGCGGGAACTTGTGCTATGATCTTGGCAGGAAAGTACTTGCTACTGCTTGCTGTGGCGTAGCCAAATAAAGGAAGCAGCCGGGATCATTTGTTTTTAAAACTTTCAGTGGAGGTTCAGACAGGATGAACTAATAGTGCAGCTATTCTGCTAGGAAGTATAAAGTCTGTTGATAGAAGATTTTTGAAATGTGTGTCAGTGAGGTTTTAATTGTGCTTGTCCTTTTGCCTTTCTTCTTGGGATTAAGGATAGTGAGTAGTCTCTTTCTCGTTTATCCTCACACAGCATTTTTTAAAAATAAAAATATCCTGGAAGTTAGGGCTAACTCTGTTAGTAAAATCATGGTCAGTGGCTAGGATCCTCCACCATTTTAAGGAAGATTAATAGTTGTGGATAAAGTTTATGGATGTTCAGGTTGGATTGTGTCCTGGGCTTAATTTTTTATTTATAAGTTGTTTGCTTCCTGTGCTCCTGCTCTATAAACAAGCTGCTGTAGGAAACAACAATAAATGATAGTCCTATAAATGATCTAGCAGTGAGGACAGTTTAAAGTAACCAAGTGACATAGGGAGCAGCAAGTTAAGCCAGGGCCCTCACTCATTGCCCTGATCTGGGCCACCCAACCTCTAGCAACTACTACTAAATGGGAAAAAGTTTCATGATAGAAAAACGATGAAGTACTGATCAAAAATCTACCTTTCTTCCATTTTCCATGGAATAGTGAGATATACAATGGAAAGTCAAATTGATTTCCCAGTGACTATATGGACAGAGTCATGCAGTTTACTTGGCACGCTCATTGCTTTCTTCTAGGATGTTTTTTATAGTCTGCCAGCTCAAAGGCAGCCTTCTGCTTGTTGGTCTCTCATTTCTCACTGCTTAGCTTCCAAAACCAGACAAAAGTCAGAAAGAAGCTGCTACTTAACTGACCTTACAAGTAATCTATTACAATTTATTTGCTTGTTCGTTGTGGGTTAAATGGGATGTGTGTGTGTGTGTGTGTGTAAGTTTCTCTTCTAAAGTCCAGCATTCTTGCTTTGGATGTTTAGCATGTTTTCCAAATTTGGTCTTTCCAAATTTCTTATAGATATAGAAGTCTGTAGATTATAGGCTTCACATGTATTAATTCAAATATCTTGAACTTTTTTCTGTTTCTAAGCTTGATTAAAATCAAGGAGTGGTTTGGATATTGCCACTGATTCTAAGCAGCATTCAGTATTTGGAAGAGTTTTTTTTTTTTTACTAGTTTCACCAGTTATTTGACAATATATGGCTAAAACCATAATTGGGTGTCATATTATTTTCCATGTGCAATGTTTGTTTTAGAAGGGAAATTGTATTGAAAATGTTGGTGGCAAGGGAGGGAATGATTAGGAAAATTGTTTTGAATAATGGAAGATTTGAACAATGGAAGATATTTGGCTTTATTTTTTCCCTTCTAACAACCTTTGCATAAGAGCTGTAACAGTGCAAGGCTAATATTTCCTACTTTTCTATGTTCATATCTATTCTCACAAATTGGCGTAACCATGCCATTGCATCTGCAACAGAGTATTAATACTAAACTTTATAAATATTTTCAACATCCAGTTTATTAGTGTGTTCATTTGCTTATTGTATGTTCATGTCACAATTTTGCTGCTTCATGGATGGGTCATCAGGAGAAGAAAGGAAACTAACTGCACCTCAGAAGTTCTCTTTCTTTGAATTCTAAAATATTAGTAGGTGTTGGGGATACAAATTCTAGTATGCTTGAAAAACTAAATCTTTTCTTTTTTCTTTTAGGAAGAGGTATGAGTGAGGAAAAGCATTAATACTTGAAAGTATTTAGTTTTGTTTTCGTGTTGATTCCATCAGTAAGCATTCTTTCTTGTGAATAAAGTGTAGCCCTTTAAAATTAAATCAGACCCTGTGAACTGGCTTGTAGACAAATCAGACCATGAAAGGGAGAAAAGAAAAAAAAAGATGAATTGAACAGGAGCCACTGAATCCAAAATTTTTGAATTATTATCAGCATTGAAACATGTTTTATATTATTTCAAAACTATATCCTTTCTTAATAGAAATTTAAAGAGTGTGGTTAAGAGATATAAACACAAAATAAAGTCCCAAGAACTTTAAAAAATGAGAATGCCTCATATTAACAAATCATAATTAAATAAACAATATTATGTTTCGTGTATTTGAGAATAATTCAGATAGTTTTAATGTTGTTTGGAGAATTAGAGATTATTTTAAAAGGATTTCATTATGTTTAGAAGTATAAAATAATGGAAGGGACATAATGAAATTGATTTCCTCAATTGCTGCTTTGTTTTGGCTATCATAATTTGTCAGTATGGTTTTGGAAACAATAATATGGTTTAATGTTTTTCTCAGTTACATTCCAAAATGTGTAATTTATTATTATATTATATGGATTTATTTACAATGGGCTACAGCAAAAAATAATATTCTTTTATGAAGGAAGGACAGCGCCACCCTGGTTTTATGTTCTTGGATTGGTAATATATATTCATTCTCTGCTCATAAGAATTATTTTTCTATTGACTTAGTAGAAATACTGGTTATTGAGGTCAAGGTTTAATTTTGCCTTTAAAAGCTGACTGTTAAGTGTTCTAATATGTTGTTCCTTTCCATAATACACACACGCACACGCACACACACACATATATAAAGTATACAAACGTTTTAAAAATGTACATTTAAAATTTATATATCTATGCCGTAAGAAAATGTTATTGATTTTTTCCACTTTTTGATGTTATTTAGTTTATGTCTAAAAGCCCAGAGAGCACCAAGCTGTCCATAGTTCAACACTGATCTACCTGCATTCTATTGGTGCAGATTTATTTAAAACATTTGCATAGTGACCCATTTTAAAGCAAACCTGGGGTGGCTTACAATGAAGAGTAAAACAATATATACAGAGTAAAAGCAAGGAACAAACAAAAAACCAGAAAAAACTGGCACTGCAGCCATACTTCTTTGATACAACCCAGACATTCCCTTCCCACTCTGACCTCACCTTATCCCAACAATAAGGAGTATGATCATGTTAATGCTGAATCAGATTTGTGGATATAATTGCTTTTCTACAAAATTCACAAATATTGTCTTTAAAAATCCAACACAAATATTCTTGTTGGCAGGTTTAGGAAGAAGTAAACTTTAACCTTAGTAGTTCATTTGCATTGATATTGGACTAAGATAAGCTGCTCAGTTTTCTGTGGCTTATGTGTATGCAGGGGCTTATGAACGTATGCACTTACAACATGGGTTTTATTGGGATGAAAATGTACAGTATTGTAATTACTAAAAGAATATTAAGCTAGCATTGCAAAACAATTAAATCCAATGGAATGAATGTATGAATGAATGAAGAAATAAATGTTATCCCCACAAGCACAGTCAGAATTTCTGAAAACTTCTGGGAACCAGAGTCACCTTGTAGGTGGGATAGACAGTATCGAAATTTAATGAATAACATAAATCATCTATAAATAGAAAGTAGTAGAACACTTGACATGGTGTTAGAGTGGTAGAATGTAAATTTTTAAAGGCAATAATGTCATGGAAATAAATCACATTTAATGAATAAGAGTCTTAATCCAAAGTGTTGAAGAGAAATCCATTTTGGGGAAAAACAATAATGACAGAAATAGTTCATATGGATTCACAACCTCTAGTGTACTATCTCTAGACATCCTTGTCCTCACAGATAACTTGCTTGTGGCTAGCCTGGCTTCATGTTTGATCAGAATGCAATTTGATGCATATTGGTACAACTCTTCTGTTGTACCAATATGCAATAGGCAAAAGGGATTACAACATTTAAGGTTAAAGGCTGGAGCAACAATTTTTAAAATACATACTTTTTCATTAGAAAAAAAGTGGAAAATAGAAAACTAGCAAAACTGGCAAAGCAGGATGATTTAAGCCAGAATCATAACTGCCTAGTCGACTGTGGGTTTTTTAAAAATGAATTTGTGTGTATATTTTATTTATGTTATTTTATGTAAAGAAACATCCAGAAATATCAGGTATAGAATAAGTAATTCCTGTTTCAGCAGTAGTAACCATGAGAAGGATCTTGGAGTCTTAGTGGATGACCTCTTAAAATGAGCCTGCAGTGTGCTGATTGCATTAGGTTGTATTAACAGAGGGATACAATCAAAAACACATGAAGTGTTAGTAACACTGCAGACCATAATCGGAATATTGCATCCAGTTTTGGTTGTCACAATATAAAAAAGATGTTGAGACTCTAGAAAGAGCAGAGAAATTTCTTGAAGTTAGAAAAATTAATCAGTGGAATGATTTATCTCCAGAAGTTGTGGATGCTCCAACACTGGAGGTTTTAAAGAAGAAATTGGACAACCGTTTGTAAAGTATAGGGTTTCCTGCTTGAGCAGGGGTTGGATTAGAACAATGGTTCCCAACCTTTTTCAGTCCACCGCCCCCTTGGTGCTACAAACGGATCCTCAGTGCCCCCCACCCAGTGGTGGAATTCAATTTTTTTTACGACCGGTTCTGTGGGCGTGGCTGGGTGGGCATGGCTGGGGAAGTCATGTGACTGGGCAATTTGCACGACGGAAGGAAATAATAACAGTAAAATTCAAAACTGTAACAATTAATTGCACATTTATTCAAAATTCAATTTAAAAACCTTCATAGTTAGTGTTAATTCAACAAAATTGTTGAACATGATCCAGTGATACCAGGTTTTCAAAGTCTGATAGTCATTTATCAAGAACCTTAGTTAGTAACATAAAGAACCTTAGTAACTAGTAACATAAAGAACCTTAGTAACTAGTAACATAAACTTAGTAAAATTTAGTAACTACTTCACTGTTCAGTAAATTCTTAATGTGATGGATGGGCTTGATAAAGTGATACCAGTTTCCCAATGTCTGGTTTTAAGTCACTTAGCAGGAGTCTTAAATCACCATGTTCAGTAATCTGGAGTCGATTTCTTTGCTTGGAGAGAAGTTGGATGACCACACTGAAGCCACGTTCGACCAACTATGATATTGGAAATGCAACAAGGAGCTTCTTAACCACTGTCCATAGTGCAGGATAGCGATCAGAAATTTCTTTCTGTAACCAAAACTCTTGGTACGATTTCTTGAACTTTGGCTTCAGCTCAATGTCACCAACATTTGCTTGAATTATTTGATGAGATAATTGCATGGTACCTAGGGATTCCCAATATGGCAAGTGAGAATGGGAACATTTTAACAGATCTATATGTTCTTGGGTTATAATTTTCACTAAAGAACCATGGGGATGGAAAGGGAAATATAGACAGTGGAGTTCAATCCCCTTCCTCAACAGTTTGAAAGCAAAGAATAACTCTAGCAAAATGTAGCCTTTTACCTCTTTGGGGAATCATTTTCTTTTTTTAATTATTATTGTGATTTTATTTTTATTTTTCCCAATACAACTCATGCAAAGGGTGATCCACAACTACATTACATTTTCCCCACTCATATTTGTCATTCCTTATAACTTCTTTAAGCTAAACATTTTTAGTACAAATCAACGCATTGACATATATATCACTAATGCAGTTTCCTATCTCTTCCATTGATGTAATTAACACCTTATGTACTGAATACAAGTATATCAAGTATAGGTTAAACATGAATTGAAAAACATCTAATTCAAATGTATACTTATGCCTAAATCCTCTACCCACGCACATTATAAGACAGATAAAACTATTTTAGCTGGCTGTTGTAAATATTACTCTGCTAATTCAACAAGAAGTGCTACTGCATGAATCCTTAATGCAGAACACAGCTAAAAGTGATTTTAGCAATTTTCTTCCCAAGTTAATTCAAAATGTATATCCAAATGTTCCTCTATTTTTTCGCCAAGCACTAAGGAGGATTATATTCAAAACCAGACACTTTTGCTGTGTGTGTGTGTGTGTGTGTGTGTTTGTTTCTGGTCTCCAGAAATAATTTCACCTGTTTTTCAAATTTTGGTCCCATTCGCATCTCCCTTAGGAATCAGCAGCCTTGCAAGGATCCTTGGCTTGCTTATAGCGCAGGGCTGCATGGCTGCCTGCAAGCACGGGTGCGGGAGTGGGGGCGGCGGCGGAGCTTACCACCTAGGCGCTGACCGCACCGTGTAAACTACCGTCCATTGCCCCGGGAAGGGGAAGTCTGGCCGCCAGCAAAGGGCTTCTGCCGAGGCACCCCGTGCAGGCAAAATAGCGAGCGAGCAAAGGAGGAACAGGCAGGGCACAGAGGCCCCTTCGCCTCCCTTCGCTCCCACTTTGTCTTGATGAGGTCGCTGCAGCTGCCGGGCGCGGACGGACGGAGGTAGCCAGAGTGGCCTGAGCGGGCGAGCGATGAAGGATCAGGCAGCTCGCTCGCTCGCCCACCTGGGCTGCCCCGCCACTCTGGCTACCTCCGTCCGTCCGTTCCCGTGGCTGCGGCGACCTCATCAAGAAAAAGTGGAAGCGAAGGAAGGTGAAGGGGCCTCCCTTTGATCGCTCTCTCCCCCCCGCTCGTCCGCACTATGCTAGCCCTGCCCACCGCTCACTGATTGGCTGGCTCATCAATCGCCCCCCCCCCTGCCTATAAGAGCCCTATCTATAGAAAGCCAAGCAGAAAAAAAGGTAACTGGGTTTAGATAGGGCTCTTAGAGGCGGGCAGGGCAATTGGTGAGCCAGCCAATCAGTGAGCGGTGGGCAGGGATAGCATAGTGTGGACGGGCGGGGGGAGCGAGTGATTGAGCAGCTTCCGGATGGGCTGGGGCAGTGGTGGGCAACCCGCGGCTCGCGAGCCACATGCGGCTCTTTACACCCTTTAATGCAGCTCTTCTGTGTGCCGGGTGCCCGCTCCCCTCCCTCCTCTCGGGCTTCGGAGGGAAGCTTCTGCAAAAGCCCGGGCGAGTGACAACCAATTTTGGTCCTATGACTGCAGAATGCTGCAAAATACCATAAATGCAGGCCAGTTGTTGAGTGTTTCAAATGTGATTGGAACACTCAACAAGGTGACCACAGTGTGTGTGTGTGTGAGTGAGACAGACAGACAGACAGACAGAGAGAGGAACAGAGAGAGGGAGTGAGGGAGGGAATCAGAGAGAGACTGACAGACAGACAGACACACACACACAGACAGAGAGAGACAGAGAGGGGGAGGGAGGGAGAGAAAGATAGACAGACAGAGAGAGAGACACACACAGAGTGAGTGATTAAGTGAATGAGTGAGAGAGAGACACACCCACATACACAGAGTGACAGAGAGAAAGGAAGGGAGGGGAGAGAGACAGAGGGAGAGACAGAGACAGACACACACACACACAGAGTGAGTGAGAGACAGACATACAAACACACACACACACAGAGTGACAGACATACAAACACACACACACACAGAGTGACAGATGGGTGAAGGAGGAGAGAGAGACAGAGATACACAGAGAGAGAGAGACAGATAGACACCCAGAGAAAATGACAGAGAGAGACAGAGAGGGAGGGAGGGAGAGAGAGACAAAGAGCTAGAGAGAGAGAGAGAAAGAAAAAAAAAAGAAAGAAAGTGGGAGAGAGAGATGAAATTAAAAACAGCAACATACAAACCTGACTTACTCAAACTATCCAAGGAAATGCAAGGCCAATGTTCACATTAGTGGTTGTGACTTTGTCAGCCAATGTCAGGATGTCATTTTCTCTACATTGTAAGGCAAATTTTACGGAATTTAACGTTATCGATAAATAATATCGTTCTAAAGTTTTTGTTTTATTAGTTGTGTTATTTGTATCCTCCCGACCTATGTGGATACTTGCATGCAGAATATTCTCAATAAAAACTTATTGAAACTAAAAACAGTGTACCATCCTATGTATTTTCGGTTTAAAAAATGTGGCTCTCAAAGTAAATTTCAATCGTGGTTTTGGCGAGATTTGGCTCAGTTGAAAAAAAAGGTTGCCCACCACTGGGCTGGGGTGAGTGAGCGAACTGGTTCTAAATGGCTCGCTAGAGGGGGCCACCTCCAGCACTCCTCTGCCGCCCCCTTGCCTCTTAGCGCCCCCCTGCCACCCCCCTTGCCTCTTAGCACCCCCTAAGCCATCCCACCGCCCCCCAGAGGCGGTACCGCTCACTTTGGGAAGCACTGGATTAGAAGAACTTTCCAACTCTGTAGTTCTATAATCATTTCTTCGCATTATCATTAAAAAATACAGTTCATTTGAAATCCCTGGGATTTTACCACTTGTCCTGCTGTTTGTATAGTACCAGGAATAAATATTATTTTCTTTCTCAGGGAATTAAGGGTAGCAATTCATGTTTTTATCCACTATTTTTTTTACACTTAACAATGAGGCACAAAAGAAATTAATGCAGGAGACAAGACAAATATAGCTGTATCCAAAATGACATTATCCACAGTAGTTTGCATAGTAACTATGGCTAAAGAGTGGTTTTGAGCTACAATTTTTATGTTTCTATACCGTAAATCATGGCTAGGCAACGACAGCCTTCAAAGCTGATCCTGTAAGTTTGTCAGGAGGAACAGTAGGTTAAAAGACTTTCCCCAGTGACTGAATCTGTATGCATGAGAAGAGTAATATGTGAGAAATGTAAGATTTGGCTAAGCCAGAATTGGCCAAATCATATTATAGTTACTATAGATAGTATTTAAAGTAAAAGAAACCAAGAAAGGGGAAAGTAAAGTCTCGTTCTTAGGCTGTTGAGATCCCTTTAAGAGCTCCAAAGAGATCTTTGCAACCTTTTTCCTTCCCCCCAACTTTAAAGGTTGTCTATTCCTAGCCAAACTGTCATATCATTCTCACAAAATTATAACATATGAAGGCAGAATGTTTGCCTTGGGTTAGGAGAAACACGTGGAGCTATTGTTTCTTGTAACTGTTCTCTGGAGCAGGCTGCATCAAAATAAATTGCAGCCTTTGTGCTGGATCACAGATTTGCAACAGGACAGTATGCAGAAAAGATTTGACTGCCTTTTCCCCAGCATATTGCTGGCAGCTATTATTTTGCTAGAGGCAAATGTTATGTAGAGACTGTATTTTTCTTTTGAAGAGCTTTAGTAAATGCATGCTTAAGTATCGCTTGATTTAAAAAAAAACCCTGATCATGAACACATTTTAAATGAGACTGTTTGCCATCTTTGGAAAATTAAGTGGTCTAAAAGTTTGAAGGTACCTTTATTTTAGGAGAAATATATATTTGGTTGTCAGTCAAAAAATATAGTCCCCACAATTAGTTTTGTTGAGAAAATTAATCGAGTCCCTGGCCCTATAACACAGTAAAGTTTTGAACTGTAACATTTAATAGATATTTAAATTCAGCTACACTTTCAGTAAATTAGTTTGAGTCTTCAAACTGGGGATGCTTTCTTTGGGAGATTCAGATACAGATACGAATGTCTGTGCTCGTGTACATTGGGATAAGTAAATAGCTTCCTAATGCTCCTATAAAGAAGTCTTTCTGCTTATGGAGCTATTACAGTGTAGAGAAGTATAGAGATGGCCTTGGAGAAGGTATTCAGCAGCCATTGGGTAAATACCAATATAACCCTGAAGTGTGTGTGTGTGTGTGTGTGTTAGAAATGCAAGATTGCCCTGCCTTGATTCTCTTCTGTGTAAAAGGGGAGAGAAAATCTTTGTTAGGCTTTTAAGATTCCGTAATTGTACCTTGCAACAATAAAATAGAGTTGCAATATTCCTTGTGGAAGTCCATTTCCTGATTTTGCTTACCACTGTGCACAGAATAGCTTGCTCAAGCACTGTTACAACATCAGCAACAATTTCATATTTTCAGATAACAAGCCTGCACAACTTGATTGTACAGTAAATGCAGCAGTTGGGGCAAGACTTGCCTTAGCCAGGAGCAGTTCAAAAAGCTACTGCCTTGCCAGTATATCTTTTCTCTCATGGAACTTTGCTGGAGAAGTTTGGAGGGGCCCAATATTAATTTCTAACTTTTATAGTTTAGTGTGCAAATTGTTCACTTCAGGTGTGCTTGCAAAATTTCCTATATATAGCTCTTGGTGAGATTTAATTTTGAGTCTACTGAAAGAAGAGGCAATCAAATATGCTGTGCCCCTCATTGAGTGCATGACATTGTTGGACAATAATTACAGAAACTCATACAAAGAATTAGACTTGAGAGGTCTAATTAATCATTCTTGATCAGAATGAAAAGGGGATATGAATATTTAGCTGTCTTTGATACCAGGTAGGGCAAATTTGAATAATAGTGCTGCTGTTAAAATTAGTTAATTGTAGTGAGGTCCTCTACATTAAACTATTTCCTGGTATTTTTGGGGAGGGGAGTTAATTTATAGAATTATATGTAGATGACATGCTGATTTTTTTTGAATCCATCTTTCCATTAAACTGACTCCTTTGAAAACAGTCTTAGAGTAAGTCTGTAGACACAAACTTTTTGCCAAGATGGAAAAGTGCATGTTTGGCTTTCTCCAACTGGATTATATGGATTACTGGTTCTCTACCAAATGTGTACAAATGGATCCTAGAAAAGTTCAATCTGTGCTTTTAGGACAAACACTTAAAAAATAAGTAATGGCCTGCTTTTTCTGGGCTTTGCAAATTGTTACAGAAAGCAAACCTTAATTTTGCAAAGCACACAAAATCTAGGTCACAACACCTAAAGAAAGGAATATTTTAAATATGTTTGTTTAAGAGCAAGCAACATTTCAAGATTTGAAAATTACATCACTATTAGTTCTTGAAAGTAACAATTCTGAGGATAGGCTATGATCAAACAGAACACTTAGGCAATGTGTTCTGACAGTGTGAACAATTAATCAATGAAATAACTTGCTTCCCAGAGTTGTGGGTGTTCCATTATTGGAAGTTTTCAAAAATGGACTGGACAGCCATTTGACAGGGATGGTGTAAGGTCTCCAGCCTTGAGAGGGTTGGAGTAGAAGATCTCTGAGATTCCTTCCAACCCAACTAGAACCAACATTTTCCTAAGTAGTCATGTTCCTTTTTTTAGGCCAACAAGATAGAACTTCCTGTGTAAAAAAGTATTCACACAATTCTGATTTATGTTATGTATCTTTACTATTGTCAGATCAGTATGATTCTCGTTTCCTTGAATTTGAATAAATTGTTACACTGTCTGTAAAATTAGACATTCTCTGATGAATTAATGCCCTAATTGCAATTTTGTGTTGTCTTGTTTTGTTTGAAACTGAAAATGATTCTTCATTTGTAGACTTCTAGTCAGTGATTGCTTATTACTAGTCAGTAATAAGGATTAACAATACATAAAGTAAAGGTATATTTACTGCTCCTTTTCCTGTTTACTATGTTTAAAAAAATCTTGCAAGCTTGTGCTGGTTACGCCATAATTCTTTTTTTTTTTTTGTTAAATGGGCATGAATGGGCTTGAGGAAGGAAAATTAATTTTTGTTATAAGTGGAGATTAACTGTTTTTTCCTCTCCTAAACTATAATGACCTTGTAGAGAGAAAATTGTTTTTCGAATTTTGTGTTTATTTTTAAGCTATGTTTTTGTTCTGAAGAGCAGAACAGAATCTGCTTAGTGGACTGTAGAACTGTAGTGGTGGAATTGAGTTTATAGAAAAACAGACGGGCAATCTCAAAGCTCCTCTTTCACAAACTCTCTAAGTCTGCAAACGCTGTCTCTGTCTCCCGCCTTGGTGTTTTAAGTACACTTTGGTGGTTCTACATTTAATGGCCTCCAACCTACTGCTCTCCATATGCTTTGGATGACCTCTTAAGGATTTTGCATTTGAAAAGGCTTTGTCTAATCACATAAAGTGATATAGGGTGACCCTTGATATTATTTCTACCGCTTTACAATGGATATAAAAAGTCTACACATCCCTGTTAAACTTTAACAAAGTATCAGTTTAAGGGTGTGTACCTTTATGCAACATGTTATGCAACCATGTTATTTTAAGTTTTTTATTATTTTCCCCGCCCCAAAATACTTCAGTTTGTTTTTCAAATGAATTCTGCAGCTTTTATGTTGTATTAAAGGTGGAAAAAAATTGGAAATAATTTATCTTGGTCTGATTTTTTTTTTTTACATCTCAAAAACTTGGGAGTTTAATAGGAGTGTGTAGACTTTCTATATAACTTTGTGTTCTGGACCTGAGCGAAATCTAGCAAAAAACAATAGAATTAGTTCTGTGGTAGAATTGCTCTGCCTTTACTAGGTATCATAGTGCTTCTGTTGTGTAATTGTTGGATTCTGTCTTGGCTATATTTCATTTTTTGAAGAGTTTGGTGCCAGATTTTGGTTGGTACCAGGGTTTCTGATGTTTATTAATGTATCTTGTAGCCCAGAAAATAATGATGTTCTGTGCAAAGTAAATATACCCAGGTAAAATCCCTTTTTTATCTGTTGTATGAAGACTCAGAAATTACATAAGTAGAAAAGGTTAATGTAACATTTCTTCCTCAACTACTGAATTTCTCAGCTATAGAAAATCTTTTTAGTTTTATTGTTTTCCACAATGGGTAGAGGATATTGAATCGCACAAATGTAAACAGCTAGAGTGGTGAGTAGTTGTGGTAAGGAATTAAATTGATTAGGCAGAAACAAGAGATTTCCAAGCTAGAGAAAACAGTTACGTCAAAATAGATCAGAAGTCCCTCAAGTGCAGCAAGAAAAGTATCTGTTGAAATGGTTTCTAGAATGTAAACCTCAGAATGCTTTACCCAGAATGCTTTAAGAGAGGGCTGTAAAGCTTTATGAAGCGGTATATAAGTCTAAGTGCTATTGCTAGTGCTATTACCACATAACCAAACCAATAATTGTAAGGCAGCTTTCCTGATTTTTGATACCAGTGGGTTACAGCTTTTGGCTACATAACAGTACTTTTAAATAAAAGCCATTATAAAAGATAGTTTAAACATTTTTGGAATATTGTTTAAGATATCCCAGTAAACATTTAGATGTATAGAGTGGATGAAAAGTGGTAGGTGGAAATGTTGCATGCAGAGTTCTGCCTGTCTACATGCTTTTCAAGAATAATAGACCTGAAATATTGCCTGAAGCTGAGCAGTAATCTGCCTTGAGCTCTGAAACTCTTCAGCATGCTTCATTCAACAACTTTTATCTTTTGACAGCTTAATTCTGTAGCTCTTAAACTGGAGTTTATCTTGTAAATAAAGAAACCATATTGCAGATCATCTTTTCAATTAACTAGGGCCCAGAATAAAATAAATTTAGCAATGAGTGGGTGATTTCTCACTAAAGGTATTATTTAGTACTATCTCTCCTGTCTCCCACCGTACTTCCTATTCTTAAAAAAAATCTTTTTTCTTTAATCTCTTATTTTTTTAAAAAAAAACCTTCTCATTTTCCTGTGTTTGTAGAGTTTCTGGTTCTTTTTCAACAATGCAGTTTATTATTTCCATGACCCCAGAAAATCCTAGATAATGATTGTTTGACAATTTCCATTCTATACTGAACTTGTTGATCAGAAAGGTCGGCAGTTTGGCGGTTCCAATCCCTAGTACAGGTCTCCTGCGTGAGCAGGGGGTTGGACTAGATGACCTCCAAGGTACCTTCCAACTCTGTTACTGTTATTATTATTAAGTTGATCTTTTGTGCTATACTTTTCCTTTTATTTCCTGTGTGTTTTACTGGAAGGATATTGTTTTCTTCCAAGTAATCTTGGATACTGTCTGCTTGAATGCCTATGAGCAATTTAACCTTCATAGGAAGCATGTTATTGAGCTGTAGTTTCCTGATATTCTTCCTTTTGATGGGTCTTTTTGAATTAGATAAGTTTTGCTAGTTATTAACTGGTAGCTGATTTCTCCTTTATGCAATATTTCATTATACTGGTTAGCTATAATTGAATATACGCTAGTCAGATATTTGAGTCAAAAGCCATGCAATTGATTATTTCCAGGATATGTGTAGTTTTTAATAATGTTCATTCAGTTTTTAACCATTTCTACTGTTATATTAGTTCTTCCATTTGATTTTTACTAAGCTCATCTTCAACCTCTTTTATCATCCAGCATTTGTGTTACAGATTTTTTTTTTGAGTTCCCCATGCATCTTTCCAAAAATAGATTGTTCACTTTTTGTTTTGTTTTCCACTTTTAGAATTTATATTGCCATTTATACTTTGGTAGGATCATATTATCTGATTGAAATAGCTGATTTTGCTTAAACTGGATGATTCATGTCACATAATGTTCACTTTTTCCAGCTATTGATGTTATTTGTTGTTAAAGCTTCCAATTTTTGTATTTGCCAAGCCAGTATTTTTAATTGAATTTGTCTTGATCCATATTTCTTCAGCTTTTTCTCTTTTATATTTTTAAAATTGCTTGCATCTGATTTTAATTCCTTTGTTTTGGCATCTAGCTGACTCTTTTATATTGGGATTAAATATGATTTTGCTTTTGGTTTTCTAATTTTGACACTCATTTCTTTTGTAACCACCATTACTGTATTGTAGGCAAGCTGAATGGTCTGTTCAATAGATGTTAGCTTAATCCTTTCCAGTGCCTTTATTCACATTTTTCGTTTTAGGTACTAGGTCTCTCTGGGCACAACTTTCAATGCTGGCAGCCTTTGCCTTTTCATCAGTAATTCTGCACATACCATAATTTTATCTTTTAATTCTTCTTGTCAGAGTAGATTCATATGTTTTGCTGTTTGATTTTGGAATGGAATCTAGATTTGACATGGGGCTGCAAAATGGGTGCTGGAAACCTGCAAGTGACTAGTATTTATTTATTTATTTATTTATTTATTTATTTATTTATTTATTTATTTATTTCGATTTATCAGTTGCCCCCTCTCCGCAAAGGGACTCGGGGCGACGTACAATTAAATCAAAATACAAATGTGGCATGGAGGAGGTAACACCAACATTTAACAATCAAGTTCAAATAAATAACAATAAATTAAAACAATTAAAACAGTTAAAAACCCCAAAATTTACATATAAAATATTAGAATAATTAAAATTGCCAGGGAGGTTAGAAATTTCTAGTTAAGCCAGGCCGGCTAGTTGGAACAGGTGGGTCTTGAGTTTTGTGCGGAAGGAGCGGAGATCGGTCGTTGTCCTGATATCTGGGGGGAGGTCATTCCAAAGGTGAATTGACCACCTTCAGAATAAAGGTTCGATGCTCTACTCTACCATTAGACTGTACTGCATGGACTTTTTAGTGCTTAAATTTATTACTATGTGGATGAGAGGGGGGTGTCTCCAAATTTGATATATAAAGGAAATAAAAACATCTAATTTTGAATAATTCAGCCTATATTGAGCATGAATCCTTTCACTTACTATGTTTCTCTTTTTGATGCATTTGACTTACTAAAAATCATACTATATTCAATTCTGGCTTTGAGGATTGGCTGGGAATATTTTTATATTTGCAGATTAATTTTTCTTGGTCACAGAGCTTCAAAATTTTGCTGTTGGTTTCTTTCCTTTCCTTTCTGCCAGCTCCCAGTATTTTTATTTTGACATAATAATACCTTGCATGCTTTAATTTGGGTGCAATTGGACACAGTAGCTTGCATTGGGGATCATTTCATTGTAGTACAACCAATTGAACATTTGTAACCAGATTTAAACTTTACTATGTTTAGTGTTCTTTTGTTCTTTATATAGTTTCTTTTGTGAGGGATATGAAATATCCATCTATAAATAGTTGCCAAATGGCCTTGCCCAAAGGAATAATATTGCAAACAAAAGGGGCTTGACTGTATAAGGAGCTCTCAGTGCTTGCATGGATAATATTGAACTGGATCCTATCAAGGGGGACAAATGTTGGTTTGTATCTTGCATTCCAGCCTGAGGAAAGACCCCAAATAAGCCTTGCTCCAGCCTTGTGACCTTTCCTTTTCCAGCAAGTTTTTTAGAATGAAATCACTATTTCTGTGATTCATAAGTCTCCAACTTTTCATTCTCTCTCCCTCCCCAACACCAGAAAACTTGCAAACAAAAAGAGTGTTTTTACAACTGCTTCCTCCTGATAATTGCTCTCACTCAAGCCAGCCTAGCAATAGCAGATCCCACATTTTCTCTTTGTTCCGTACTTTGGCACCTAAACATTGCCAGATATTACTAGACGTGGATTAAATGTTTGTGGTCTGAACTTTTTTTGTTCTTATTTATTAATGGGTCTCTGAATCTCCTTCAAAGGAAGTTGATGACTGATAAGATTTTGCCTTGCCTCCAAAATGTGGAAGCTACTCACTTAGGAGCTGCATTTCGCCTGTACCGTTTTTAATCTCAAGAATGGAGTTAAGCTTTTCCACTTCCATTCAGCTCTTTTGAGTTATTATAATAGTTGTGGCCATTTTTGTAGGTTTTAAAAAGTTTATATTTGAACATTCGGTTGTCTTAAGTATGGTATGACAGGCAGAAATTGAAACAGTAAAATACCGTATTTATCGGCGTATAACACGCACAGGCGTATAACACGAACCTTCATTTTAAGAGGGAAATTTCAGGAAAAAAATTTAAATTTCAAATAAAGAACTTTGAAGCAAAATAAGGGTAGCTCAGAACTTTTTTTTTATTAATATTATTACCACTTATAAGGTAAATAATGTAAAAGGACAGTAAAAGCAACTATGAACACTGCTGCTTTCACTGCTACTATCTTCCACCCTCCCTTCCTCCTTCTCTTCCTTCCTGCCTCCCTTCCAGTTCCCTCCTTCCTCTTTCCTCCTGCCTGCCTGCCTTCTTTCCCTCCTGCTTATCTATGCTTCCTTCCTTCCTTGCACCTCCCTCCCTTCTGCCTGCCTGCCTTCTTTCCTCTTTCCCTATCCTCCTATCCTTCCTTTCTCCCTCCCTCCTTCCCTGCCTCCCTTCCAGTTCCATCCTTCCCTCCTTCCTTTTTTTATTAACTTTTAGTCGGGAGTCCGGGGAGAGGAGAGACGGCTCATCCATTCTCTCCTCCTCTCACCCACACCCCGCTGTCTAAAGCGCTTCCTTTCGCCCGCCCGAGCTCTTCCGTGGGCGAAAGAAAGTGTTTTAGTCGGGTGTCTGGGAGAGGAGAGACGGCTCATCCATTCTCTCCTCCTCTCGCCCACACCCCGCTGAGTAGCGCTCCGTGATCCTTTTCTGTGCGCCTGGTGTTTAGATAGATAGCCGGATGTTTAAAACGACAGGCGCACAGAAAAGCAGCTGCTTTTGGGGCGAAGCGCTCCGTGATCCTTTTCTGTGCGCCTGGCGTTTAAAACATCCGGCTATCTATCTAAACGCCAGGCGCACAGAAAAGGATCGCGGAGCGCTTCGCCCCAACAGCAGCTGCTTTTCTGTGCGCCTGGCGTTTAAAACATCCGGCTATCTATCTAAACGCCAGGCGCACAGAAAAGGATCGCGGAGCACTTCGCCCCAACAGCAGCTGCTTTTCTGTGCGCCTGCCGTTTAAAACATCCGGCTATCTATCTAAACGGCTGCTGTTGGGGCGAAGCACTCCGCGATCCTTTTCTGTGCGCCTGGCGTTTAGATAGATAGCCGGATGTTTTAAACGCCAGGCGCACAGAAAAGCAGCTGCTTTTGGGGCGAAGCGCTCCGTGATCCTTTTCTGTGCACCTGGCGTATATCACCTGGTGTATATCGGCGTATAACACGCATACATCATTTGCCCCCTATTTTTCGGGGGGGAAAGTGCGTGTTATACGCCGATAAATACGGTATAATGCAAGAAAAGCATAATTATAAATAATGCCAAATCCAGTCTAAACATCTGGCTGACTGTGTGACTAATCATCATAATAAAAAGAATAAAAATAATCATTTTGTGCTCTGTATTTAATCAGCTAGTACTGTACTAAGCCATTATTCATTCTTAGGGTTTGCATGTGTGCTAAGCAATCTTTGCTATGGCAAACACTTTTTGAGGTGTTTGAAATGTTTGACTGTAGGATACATATCTTAACACAGAAAATTCTTAAAGTGAATATAAAGAGAAAACCAGATAATTTTCTTTTGGGCTTAATGAAAAAAGAGACCTGGAAAAAAAATTCAGAACTTTGATGTTATATATGTTGACCACAGCAAGACTACATTATGCGCAGAAATGGAAGGTCACCTCGATCCCCACAATGGATGAAGGGCAGCTAAAATTGATGGAGTTAGCAGAGATGGCTAAATTGACTTTGATCAAAGAAAAAATATATAAATACTTTTATTTCTACTTGGAAACTGCTTCTGGACTTTGTGCTTGAGGTGGAACAAAGTAAAACTTTGATTTTGGGTTTTACCGATTAGTTATATTTGTTGTTATAGAAATGGCTAGTTTATACTATTATGCAAAAGTAAAAAGTTGAGGTTTGATGCTAATGCTTTATACTATTGCACCAAAGGAAGTCGGAAGTCAATGCTTTTTTTTTTCTCCTTTTCTTTCCCTCACTTTTCCCTTTTCCCTTCCCTATTTTTTCTACTATTTACTTTTGTATTTTCTTTGTATGCTATATTATAAACTAATAAAAGCTGTTTTAAAAAAAAATGAAATAGAAATGTTTGTCCAGCTGTTGATATGCTGGACTCTGCAACTGCTGGAATCTAGGCCTGGAAAGTCTAGGCCTGGGTACAGGGTAATTATATAAACTATTAAGAAAGTATATATGAGATGTTTTAAATGCTTTGCAACTCAAATTTAGTTGATATGCAGCTAAATGCTATGTAACTCAAATGTTTGAGTTAGAAACTGGTCACTTAATAAATATTTAAAATTACAGTGAGCTAGTTTTTACTGGTTTCTGGCAATAAATTCCCATTCAAAAGAATGGATTCACGTTTATGACTACTGTATTTGTTTAATAACTGCAGGTTTGCTTAATGATCATTGCAAAAATATTATAAAATTGGGTCTGGTTCCATGGTTGCCTCAACTTACAACTGGGATGACTTATGACCTGTAAGACTTACTACCTAGAAATGACTACCTCTATAGATATTAATGCATTTTTATTCCACCCACACTCAACTGAACCCAATGTTTTGTATCTTTAGTAGGATAGATTATAGATAGTTCTCAACTTATAACCACAGTTGGTATTGGAATCTCAATTGTTAAGTGAAACAATCGTTAAGTGGGATGTCCACATGACTATTTTGCTCAATGATCGCAATCCCAGGACTCCCAGTTGAGTTGTTCATGCCTGGATTGTTAAGTGGACAGAGGCAAACTTTTTGATAGACTCCAGGAAGACATGCAAGGAGGGAAAATCAAGAACACAGGCGCATAACCTCACACTCACAGCAGGGAAGTTTAAACGTTATGAAGAAAGTATTTCACAGAAAAAGGAGTGGAAGCTTGGAAACGGAGATAGTGGGTCAGTCATCAGTAATTTGAATTTAAACATGCCTAGAATAAACCCATGTCCATCATCCAACAAAAAATTAAAAAATAAAAATAAAATATTAAAAAATAATAAATACATAAATTAAAAAGAAAATGAATAATTCAAAGGGCAGATTCGATGGATCACTAGATTTTTCCCCCCTGCCATCAGTTTTCTATGTTTCTACCGTATGAAACCTTTTGGTGGGCTCTAGGAATGAAATTGAAGCTTTCAACTTTGTTGAAAAGTTGCCCACTAAAGAATTTAAGCTCCTGTCTCTTACTTCCGCTTACAACTTTCCTCATCGATTTTCTAGGAAAGCGAGCAGAAAAGATTGCAAATGGTGATAGCAATAACAATTGCAACAGCATTTAGGCTTATATACCACCCAATAGCACTTTACTGCACTCTCTGGACAGTTTACAATGTATTTGCATATCGATCCCATCTGGGTCCTCACTTACTGATCTTGGAAGGGTGGAAAGCTGAGTCAACCTTGATCACAGGGTGCTTGGCAGCCAATTTGGTCTAGTGGTTAAGGCATCAGGCTAGAAACAGCACAGAGAGTTCTAGTCCTGCTTTAGGCATGAAAGCCATCTGGGTGGCTTTGGGCCACTCCCTGTTCCTCAGCTCAACTTACCTCACAGAATTGTTGTGTGGGGAAAATAGGAGGAGGAAAATGTGTTGGATATGTTTACTGCCTTGGGATACAAATAAAATAAAACTAGTCATACATGGCAAGCCAGTTTCCAAGTGCCCAAAATCTGATCACGTGACCATGGGGTGCATATAAGATATTTTACAATGGCCAGAAGTGCTTTATAGACCACAAAACAGCCTTTCTGGGTCCATCATAACTTTGTGTTGTTGTTAAATGACTAGTTGTAAGGCAAGGACTACCTGTATTTTAATCTTTTCAGATCTAGTTCCCTCCATTATTTCTGGGGATTGGGATAAGCTCAAGTAACTTTGGAGTTGAAGAGAAATTTAATGTAGATTCGATCTTGTCAGCAGTTGTTAACTGCTTGTACTGTTTTTTGTACTGGCTTTCTTCTGGCAAAAACTTCCAGCATTAGGACTGAAGTTGCCTCCTTATTGCTAAAACATTTAAGATGGAGTATGAGCCTCTTCTGATGAATTCTCATTCATTAGGACCTAGATGCTTGTCAACGAATTACATTCATAGAGGATGAAAATGAGTTATCTATGTTCTTTCTGCTGTCTCCATTACGCTATCTACTTTGTTCTAGACATTTTAAAGAAATGTAGGGGATAGCAAATTAATGAAAATTGTCCGCTGACTTTCCTATGAGTGTTGCAAGAGTTAACTGCAGATACTCCTTATTTAGTAACTGCCTTGTTTAGCAGTTATGTTGCTGTAAAAGTAACTTTACTACAGAGGTGGTATTCAGCAGGTTCTGACCAGTTCTGGAGAACCGGTAGCAGAAATTATGCGTAGTTCAGAGAACCGGTAAATACCACCTCTGACTGGCCCCGCCCCCATCTATTCTCGGCCTCCCGAGTCCCAGCTGATTGGGAGGGAATGGAGATTTTACAGTATCCTTCCCCTGCCACGCCCACCAAGCAGCACCCACAGACCTGGTAGTAAAATTTTTTGAATCCCACCACTGCTTCACTACCAATCCCCATTATGATATTCGCAGGTCTGGGAAGGGAAGGAAACCTGAAGTGAGATCATAGCCACAATTAAGGTTTCACTTAGGAACAGCTTTGATTAACAACTGAGTTTCCCCCCACCCCCTTGAATAAAGACTAGCTATGTTTACTGGTTCTAAGGAAAAGTGATTAAACTCTAAAGTACAGTGCTTTGGTTTGTTGCATATGAGTGAATGACTAATTTTTAAGGAAACTAAAGATTGACACTTTCAAAGAACATAAAAACCCAACCTTCTGATCTCAACATGACAAACCAGACTATAACTCCATTCTGGCTGTTTGCATAACTTCATCCTTTGTTTCAAGGTCCTTCATATTTGGAACCTGGCTTTTACATATACAGATTCTTTTTTATATAGCTTTTCTTTGAAGAGCTAGTAAGAACTGATTGGAGGCTGACAAAATTGTTTCTGAGTATTCTGGAACACTATTAAAGCCACACCCTCTCCTTTTACTGGTAAAACAGTGGTCTAAGGGTGTGTCTATGTAAAAGATTTGCCTGAAGTTGGATATGCTTATGCAGGCCATCTAAACTTGTGCAGCTTATGTAAGAAGAACCCAAAGAAATAATGCAGTCTCTGTGGTTTTGTTTTTTTATGTTAAGCTAAGTATGATTGATTTACAATACCAGTAGATCTTTGCATTTTACTCTAACACAATATATGCATACTTTTAAAAAGCCTGCACACTACACATTTGTACCGAAACTGCACGTCATATTCTTGCAGTGTAGTGTATTTTTATTGACAACTGAACAGTGAATTATGGAGTTTTTTCCTTAAAGCTTATTTCTGTTATGGCAGTAAATAAATCACTATCTGCTTCTGTTTCTTCATCTGCACTATTAGAAAAATTAAGATTTACTATATAAATTAATGTAAGTATTATTGATTTCTTTAAAGTTTTGCTACTTAAATGATCACGGATACCTCATTTCTACCTAATAAAATACAAGGATTTTGGCAATTTACTGAACTAAATCAAACTAATATTCAGTATGTTGCCTACTCAGCTGAATGATTTACATACATTTCTTTATCAAATTTATATGGCTGCCTATTTCAAAGAATGTGACTCTGAGCAGTGTACAGGCAGCAGCAATTAAAAAAATATGACTATTCATTAAAATAATGTGACTAAAATAAATATAAATAAAACCCAAAATTGCTGGAGAATAACAACCATGTAGGTACAATATAATGTTGATTAAAAGGAAAATAAGCTTAGTACTTCATTCCAAAAAGCAGCAGTCTGCTTCTGAAATGATTTTGAGAATAAAAATGACTGCAAGTGAACAGATGTGGGCAGAGGAAGAAAGGGCAGAGTTCCCAATGATAATTAAAAATAGAGATATAGTGGAAATGTTGCATGTCCAATGTATAATTGGACATGCTTCCCACTTCTTTTGACAATATTTACTAGATCAGCGATGGCGATAGAAAGCAAGTTCCCTACATCTAAATCAGTGATGGCGAACCTTTTTTGGCTCGCGTGTCATAAGTGGGGGGAGCGCAAGGGGGTCGTTTGCAGGCGTGCCGCACCCATAATGCAATGCGTGACCCCCCCAGTGCACATGCACACACTACAGGCACAACCCTCCCCATTTTTGCATGTTTTTTTCACCCTCCCCAGGCTCCAGAGGCTTTATAGGAGCATGGGGCGGGCGAAAACAGACTCCCCTGCCCCCCCGGAAGCCCTCCGGAGGCTTTAGGGACCTTCAGGAGGCTTCCCTGAAGCCTCCGAAGCAGTCAAAACGACCCTCCGAGAAAACCGGAAGTCACTTCCGGTTTCCTCGGAGGGTCGTTTTGAGCGCTCCGAAGGCTTCAGGGAGCTTCAGGAGGCTTCCCTTAAGCCTCCGGAGCAGTCAAAATGACCCTCCGAGCAAACAGGAAGTCACTTTCGGTTTGCTCGGAGGGTCATTTTAAGCACTCTGAAGGCTTCAGGGACCTTCAGGAAGCTTCCCTGAAGCTTCCGAAGCAGTCAAAACAACCCTCCGAGCAAACCGGAAGTCACTTCTGGTTTGCTCAGAGGGTCGTTTTAAGCGCTCCGAAGCTTCAGGGACCTTCAGGAAGCTTCCCTGAAGCCTCCGGAGCAGTCAAAATGACCCTCTGAGCAAACAGGAAGTTCCGGTTTGCCCGTAGGGCCAGTTTTTTGCGCTCTGGAGGCCTCAGGGAAGCTCATGAAGCCTCCGGAAGGCCTCCAGGGGAGCGGAGGAGGCTCTTTTCGTCCTCCCCAGGCTCCTATAAAGCCTCTGCAGCCTGGGGAGAGCGAAAAATAGCTTTAAAAAAGGGTGAACTCAGATGGCCAGCACGCGCATGCACACTGGCCAGCTGACAGGGCAGCGCCTTGCGTGCCCTGACAAATGGCTCCGTGTGCCACCTGTGGCACGTGTGCCATAGGTTCGCCATCACTGTACTAGATAATGCTGCATGTGTTGAACTAAACGTACATATACAATTTACTAAAATCCTTAGTAGAGACCAGAGTTTGAATTGGAGGTTGGGTTCACAGAGCAAGCCTGATCCTGATTTTGGGACAACCCATAACTATTTTTATAGAATGCTTTGAGGAAAATCATGATTTAATTAAAGATTGGAGAAAGGAAGTTTGGGGTTCTGGATTGTATTAAGATTTATTCTCCATTCCTTGTGACAGTTGCTATCTTAGGCACAGAGGCTGCTAAACTTTGGCAGAGGTTTTGTGCCTCTTAACATTCAGCTCTGTTTTGAAATCTGTATGCATTGTTGGCCAAGATAACCATTTAAACCTTAAGCAAAGTTTATAACATATAAAGCCAAGAACAAAATCCAACTTAAATACTTGTCTGCATCCTCCCTTCCCCCTCTTAAGTCCTCACCATTTTTTTCCTAAGAACTGGAATATTTAGATGTCCTGTTTTGTGTGCTTCCAGAATAAAATGTTTTTTTTGTCTTTTTCTTGTTAACAGTCAAATATTATACATTAGGAATCTGTATGCTCTTAAGTTCCTTAACCTCAGGAATAGACATGCTGCTTGACCTCAGCGACCTCCTTCAGGTAATTGTAATTGCTTTTGTTTAAATATTTTGTTAAAACAATAACACATGCCAAAAACTGAAAGCAGAGAGAATGTAATAGCAGCTTTATTCAAGCAACTTTTGTTGTCTTTTTCTCCCATTTTGCTGTATTGGTTCATTTAGTGCAATTAGAATCAGGTGTTTGGTATATATCATTCCATTTTACAAACAACAGATCAACAATATAATTGTGATGCTAATAATTAGGCTGCCAATGCTGTGGGCTTTGTACTGTGTTCAGATTTATGTTGATGTATTCTATTTTAAAAACAGATTTAAAAAATACTGGCAAAAGCAGGTGTTCAGTTCTGTAAAGCTGGAGGGAAATTATTTTAGCAGAAACTTCAGAAGTTGGATTGAAAGAAGAATGCTGGCAAAATTATATATGTATTATTTCTTAAGTAACAATTTCCCAACTTGGGGCTCATCAGATATGTTGGGATGGAAAATCCAAGAATACAGCATCTGGAATGTTAAAGATGATTTCCCCACATATATTATAATGATCAGATGAACTTGTCATCTGCATGAGAATGATTTAAATGAAATATGCAAGATGAAGCAAAAACCATAAGTTTGAAATGACCATTCTGTTTATTCTATATACAATGCTGAGGATTCTTCTTTGCCTCATCCTCATCCTTTAAATAACTGGCATCCTCTATTCACTTTTTTCTTCCTAGCATTTTCGTGCAAGTGCAGGGTATGCTGCTTTTGGATCAATCAAGTATTGGTTTCTGTTGGTTGCAACAGAAATTGACTGACTGGCTTATCTCCAGAGTCTGACATAATGGGCTGAGAAAGAGTGACTGATCCAAAGTCACACAGCCAGCTGTCATGCCTAAGGCAGGACTAGAATTCACAATCTCCTGGTTTCTAACCTGGTGCTTTAACCACTAGACCAAACTGACATTCAGTCACTTAATAGGACTCTAAATTTATAATACTTTTAACACATTTCATTTTTTTTAATAGGAGATGAACTTTAGTCTGACTGAACTCAGAAAAACTTACTTCTATGTATGCATATATATGACTATGCGGCTACATTCTAAAAGTAACTTTAGTTGGCAGTATATGGGGTTTATGTGGAAAGAGTGAAATATCCTTAATGTCTTTGCTTATGATGTAGTATAAGAAATCCTTATTAAATGGATAATTTGCAACATCATTCTTATCTTTATTATATCTGATTTATCTCATATGGTCTTAGATATATTGGATTAGAGTACATCTCACTTAGCAAGTGCCTTACTTAGCAACTGGTTATGATGGTGATGAAAAAGTAACTCTGCACTAATTCTCACATTTACAACTTTTACAGGTTTGAAAAGCTTCATAACCACAATTGTGGTTTCACTAAGTGACTAATTAACTTAATGACAGATGTCATTGCCAGCTCCAATGTGGTTGCTAGGCACTGCTAAATCTTATCAAAAGTTTTAAACTTTTCTTTCAAAATGGTTTTCAGCACAGAACTTTATTAATAGCTAATATATAACTACCATCATGTGTTATAAACTATATATTATTTTTTATCTATTGTGGCCTCTTACAATCATATGACTTTTCTGAAAATAAAATTGAAAACAAACAAACTGAAGATTTGGATACCAAGCTGTCAGTCTTTATAATAGAGAAATGATGTATTCTGTATTAGTACATATTATCAAAATACATGCAGACAGAAAACAAATAAGTATGCAGATTTACACCAGTTACCAACCCTTATTTTAATACACATTAATATAATTCATTTGAATTGTCTGTGTTTAAGAAACAGTTTCTTAAAATTGATATTTAATTTATGAAGACAATATTAACAGTGGAATTTATTACAAGCTAAATTCCAAAATAATTTCAAAAATTCTTAAAAAGGGCATTTTAGATAATGCTTTCCAAAAGCAAATCATAACTCTTTCATATAGTAGTAATGAAGGAATGTTGATTATCCTACATCTGTTGAGTGTCCCACAGTCAATGATATTTCCAGAATAATAAAAAAGGACAGATTTTCTTTTTCAGTAGGAAATCAGCCTTTTCTGATGTGATCATAAACAACAAGTAAGGCACAGTAATCAGACTGGAATTAATTGGAGAATTAACTTTGTGTAAAAGTAATTGTGTAATACTGCGCTTCTTGATTTTACGGGGAAATTAAAAGGAAATGAAATCATACATCTACCTTGAAATTGAAGAAAATGGATTATATGGCAGGAGTAGTTAATGGAAAAAATGAGTCAAAACTTTCTGAAAAATGAAGAGACTAAAAGCAAAACTGCACACAAGTCCAACAAAGAAGAAAAATGGAAAATCACAGAAGCTGATATTTAGTGATTTTAAAAAAACCACAAATAGGAGACAGAAAGAGGAATAGAATAAATCCGTATTATTAGCTTAGATTTGTAGAGATATTATCAAGAAAATTAAAACTCAAAATGATCTGAAATTGGTAAATAAAAAAGTTTTTTTTCCAAACATATTAAGAGAGAGAAAGAAACTGAGCTGTTGAGAGAAGATAGCATAAAGGATAATAGATAACAAAGGCAGAATTATTCCATTCCCATTTTGATTAGTCTTCCCTAAGAGGATACCTCTTCCACTGGGAGTTTATGAAAAACAGATCCAAGGAACATAGTTCCAGCTTGAGTCTTGAGAGAAATGTAGTCAAAGATCTATTTACTTTGAAAGAGTTTGAATCTCAAGAGATAGATGAATTGCATTCTAGGATACCAAATGAACCCTCTGATGGTCTGGCTGAAGCTCTATTCTTATCTTTAAAAAGTCCTAAGAGAATGATTGAAGTAGCAGATGTCTGGAAGAGGTAAATATTCTTTTCTTTAGAAAGAGGAAAAAAAGAAAATGATCAAATACTAAAGCAATTGTTCTGGAAGCACCTTGAAAACAATGTAGTGATTCCTAAAGTTATTATGAATATGTTAAGAACATGTCATTGTTGGGACTTTATTTATTTTTTAATTGGGAAACTTGAAGGGGTAGACCAGAGCCTTGGGGAAGCTGTTGAATGTTATGCAGAAACAGCTTCCAGAGTCTCTGTGAAGTGGATGATGCTGATGTGTGGGGACTTTGTGATACTGGTTTTATAAGAGACCTCAAAGCCTGGGCATAGGCGGTTTGGGGTGGAGTTGTTGGAGCTGATAGGAGCCATTCTTGGAGAAGGCTGATTTGATGCATCACATGATACAGTTTTTCAGCCCTCGTGGCTCCTCCTGCCACATAATCAGATCCTTGGAGGCCTCATTTACAGATGCTACCAGATTTCCCTGCAATAAAGCTTGCTTCATCCATGATTTCATTGTGAGTGAGAGGGTAGACGTGGCATGCATTACCAAGACTTGGATGGGTGTAGAAGGGGATGTTTATAACCATCTGGGATTGTCTTTGGATATGATTTCAGGGCTGTGGAACAGGATAAAATGGCTGTTGTCAGGGGAAGGAAACTCGTAGAAGCATTTGTCCCCAGATAATTGAATATGAGATCATGTATGAAGTTGGGCTCAAGAGATTAGTTGGGATTGTTCTGTTCTTTCCTATTTGAGACTGTGCCTGGGCTGGTGATCAAAGTTTCAGATGGTCAGTGACCCAACTCTCACTGTTGGTCACATGATAATAAAGGCCTTGGTTTACTCCTGAATGACCTCTTTCTGTCTGCTGATCCTGAGGTGCCCCTTGTTTACCAAAGAACATCTGGAAAAGAAGTGGCAAAAGAGAGAGCTAGAATACCAGTGGAGAAAGACTGAGAGAAAATCTGACTGGATATGTGAACAAACCTAAATTGCTGTGGTGAAAACCGCAGCAAAATGTAATTATTTTTTTCTCTTACAGTATGCACAGAGTACCATTCAGTTGTCCCCATTTAGGCTACTCCTCATTCTTTTAGAAAGGGAGTGGAGCACTTCTATCTTAAGAAATCAATGTTGGATTCAATGGACAGTTTTCATCCAGTTTTCAACCTCTCCATTTTGGGAAGGTGGTACAGGATCCTCTAACTCCAGAGGACCCTGGGAGAAATTAACTACCTGTATTTTTTATAGTCCAATTTCAGAATGGAATATAGTGCTGAGATGATAATAAGGTTTATGGATGACCTCTGGGAAGATTAAGACAGAGGTGGTACAATTCTTCTGATCCTCTTTGACTCATCAACAGTTTTTGATATCATCACTCATGGTACAACCTGGACCAACTTTAGGGATGGAAAGTTGGGCACTCTTTTACCACGGTTTTCTTTCATTTTCTGAATACTGCATGCTACGCTTGCAGTTTTTTGGGTTCCTTAGAGCTTTATGCTCTTTCCCCCTCTCCTACTCAACATCTACATAAAATTGCTAGGAGAGGACATCCAGTGGCATATGGTCAGGTATAATCAATGTATTTGTTTTATTATATATCTTGACTTGCTGACCAAGTGATGCTCTAGTGAGCTGTCCTGATGCTTGATGGCTGTTAGGGTCTGCTGTGAATAAACAGGTTGGGCTCCCTAACTAGTGTGTCCAATACGTGGAATGGAATTATAGAGGTTTTTGTGAATTTAGATATTTAATTTTTGATGGAAACTCTGTTACTGGTGAATAAATTCTGTCTTGACTTCAAATGAATCATTAAAACATGCCTTTCTAATCTGTCTAAAGTTAATCACTTTAGCCATTAGAGCTTTTGAAGAATGGTGTACTATTTTTAAAGCAAAGAAATTTATTCAGTATTACATAACACTCTTTTTATTAAGCACAGCAGGTTCTTCCAAACTTTCCAAAGATGAACTTGATGAATCTAACTGGAATTGTTTGTGACACAGAATTCCTTTAAAATCTAACATCAAGAATTGACTAGGAAGATAATCTATAGGTGGCACCCCAATCCATTACATTTTAATGTTTTTAGGCTGCATTGGCAGAATTGCAAGAGACTAGCGGGCTGTAGCTGCTGCTGGATACCACCGGTCCACATGCACTTGCTGCTTCTTGTGTGCATACCCCAGCCAGGTTGATCACCCCGAAATCTTGTTCCTCCGAAAATAAGCCCTAGTGCTTAATTTGGAAACCCCCCCCCCCCAAATATAATACCGCATCTTATTTTTGGGGAAACATGGTATTACCATCTTTGGAGCAATGCCTAATTAGTCATTACTTATCAAAAGTGCAAAATAATCCAGTAATCTTTGAAAATGAAATTTGTTGTTTCATTGTCCATATATCCTAAGGCATATAAATTGATGGAACATATTAAATTGATTCAGTTCCTATTGTTAAGCTGCCAGATTGTTATACTGAAAAACTAGAATGTACCTTTCATTGAATCAAGTATTTAGAACAGTGATGGCGAACCTATGGCACGCGTGCCACAGGTGGCACGCGGAGCCATTTGTCAGGGCACGCAAGGCGCTGCCCTGTCAGCTGGCCAGCGCGCATGCATGCGCTGGCCAGCTGAGTTCACCCTTTTTAAAAGCCATTTTTCGCCCTCCCCAGGCTCCAGAGGCTTTATAGGAGCCTGGGGAGGGTGAAAACTGCTTCGGAGGCTTCAGGGAAGCCTCCTGAAGGTCCCTGAAGCCTCCGGAGGGCTTCCGGTGTGGGTGGGGAGGCTGTTTTCGCCCTCCACATGCTCCTATAAAGCCTCTGGAGCCTGGGGAGGATGAAAAAAGCATGCAAAACTGGGGGGGTTGCACCTGTAGTGCGCGCATGCGCACTGGGGGGGTTGTGCATTGCATTATGGGTGCAGCATGCCTGCAAGCGACCCCCCTGCGCTCCCCCCACTTCTGGCACGTTTTTCCTGGGCTACTTGTTTAAATTGCAGAGAAAAATGTTATTTTTATGATTACCCATTCAAAAATATTGATGTATATTTAAAAAGAAGATGGCATAGCACTCATCGTAGTTTTATGAGTTTTACATATGTAGAATTGAAACAAAAGGTAATGGGAAAGCATTCAGATAAGAACTATCTCCCCATCGTTAGTAGTTCAGCTTATCTGAACCACATCCCACCACTTAGTTGTTGCTTGGCTCACTTTCTTTTGAAGTATTAGGCCAAGTCCAATGGCCATGTTTCCCAAGAATTTTCCATGGTCCTTGAACTGCAACATTGCTCTACCTCAGTGATTAGAAATAGTTCTAAAAACAGCTGGCAGTAGAAGGGGATGACAATGGTGAAGTCAAGCAGGAAGATTCATGGGCAAGGGAGAGGACTGATCAGTGAAGTAGGAAATAATTTGCACTATTTGATCCTGAGGTAGATTGAATCTCCTACATTACCAGGTATCTCTTCTTTCTTTATGGATCGGGAACAGCTAGGCTAGAGGATGGTACTTTATTGTGATTGTGAGAAGAAAATGCAAGCATCAATGGGGATAAACGGACATTACCTGATCAGATATGGAGCCGAGTTTAAAGCAAAATCAGCATTCAGATAATTTGAATTAGCTCACATTGATCTCTGTTTTAAAAACATGCATATTTTTCAAATGGTGTAACTTTTCTATGTCTCTTTTTCTTTCCATCTGCCTGTCTAGTCAGTGACAAGAAAAGTCTTGTACAGATGTTACAGTGGGTGTGTGAGGTATTGGACATACTGTTTTTTCGGTAAAGTTAATCTTGAACATTTGGTACAGCCAGACTTAAATCAAAAGATCTCCTTGTGTCCTTTCTCCTAGTGTAGCTTGTGCTTATTCTGCCTATTAGATAGTACCAAGGATAAAGTAGAAGTTACTGTTTGTAGCTTAACAGTTTTGAAATTAAAAAATGGAATATTTTTATTGTTTTTTGTCCAGCCACTGAAACTTGGGCAGTATTGAAGTACAGAACAAAATTGAGATATTCCTATCTTCTGCTATGTTGTCAGGTGCTCAGATCTAAATGCTGGCAAAATTGAGCATCTGATATTGTTGGGAATAGCAAATAGCAAATACGGTACCTTGAGCAGAAAAGCAGACCCTGAGCAGTCAGTCAGAAGCTTATTAATGTCTATCCTTGGCTCCAGAAATCCAAGTCTCTGGAATGGCAAAAGACACTGAAGTTTTATCATAAGTATGTTATGAGTTTGGCTCAAAGAGCATGAAGATTCTGGCCTATGGTTTTAAATAGCACCATGAACTGCCCACAGTCTCCACTTTTTAAACTCCCAGTAGACTAGTATTGTGATCTATTCATACATAGTCCCTAAGACTTCTAGTAATGTTAGATAATATAGACTTTAGCACTAAGTAAAACAAGTAAATTATCCTTTTGCTTCACCACTGTGTGTGGGCTTTCCCACATACACTATATTGCCAAAAGTATTCGCTCACCCATTCAAATAATCAGAATCAGGTATTCCAATCATTTCTATGGCCACAGGTGTATAAAATCAAGTACCTAGGCATGCAGACTGTTTTTACACACATTTGTGAAAGAATGGGTTGCTCTCAGGAGCTCAGTCAATTCCAGTGTGGAACTGTGATAGGATGCCACTTGTGCAACAAATCCAGTCGTGAAATTTGCTCTCTCCTAAATATTCCACAGTCAACTGTCAGCTGTATTATAAGAATGTGGAAGTGTTTGGGAATGAAAGCACCTCAGCCACGAAGTGGTAGGCCACGTAAACTGACGGAGCAGGGTCAGCAGATGCTGAGGCGCATAGTGCAAAGAGGTCGCCAACTTTCTGCAGAGTCAATCGCTACAGACCTCCAAACATCATGTGGCCTTCAGATTAGCTCAAGAACAGTGCGCAGAGAGCTTCATGGAATGGGTTTCCATGGCCGAGCAGCTGCATCCAAGCCATACATCACCAAGTGCAATGCAAAGCATCGGATGCAGTGGTGTAAAGCACGCCGTCACTGGATTCTAGAGAAGTGGAGACGCATTCTCTGGAGTGACGAATCACGCTTCTCCATCTGGCAATCTGCTGGACGAGTCTGGGTTTGGCGGGTGCCAAGAGAATGGTACTTGTCTGACTGCATTGTGCCAAGTGTAAAGTTTGGTGGAGGGGGGATTATGGTGTGGGTTTGTTTTTCAGGAGCTGGGCTTGGCCCCTTAGTTCCAGTGAAAGGAACTCTGAATGCTTCAGCATACCAAGACATTTTGGACAATTCCATGCTCCCAACTTTGTGGGAACAGTTTGGAGCTGGCCCCTTCCTCTTCCAACATGACTGTGCACCAGTGCACAAAGCAAGGTCCATAAAGACATGGATGACAGAGTCTGGTGTGGATGAACGTGATTGGCCTGCACAGAGTCCTGATCTCAACCCGATAGACCACCTTTGGGATGAATTAGAGTGGAGACTGAGAGCCAGGCCTTCTCGTCCAACATCAGTGTGTGACCTCACAAATGCACTTCTGGAAGAATGGTCAAAAATTCCCATAAACACACTCCTAAACCTTGTGGACAGTCTTCCCAGAAGAGTTGAAGCTGTTATAGCTGCAAAGGATGGACCGACGTCATATTGAACCCTATGGATTAGGAATGGGATGTCGCAGTAAGTTCATACAGTATATGGATAAGGAAGTGCTAGAGCACCTGCCCAGCCATGGGTGATTCCAAAAGCTCAGTCTAATTAATATTTGGCTAAGAAATCAGGAGTCTGGTGGTTCCTTATCTGACTCACACAAGCATACGCCTTTTAATAACATTGGTTAGTTGGAAAAAATGCTAGTAGAGTCTTGATTTTTTTTGTCATGCCAGACTAACAAAGCACTCCCTCCTACAATATCTCCTTGGTTAAAAATAAAAATCACCAGGAAATACCAGATCTGTGGGATATCCCAACATGCTGACTGTGGAATTCTGGGAATTGAAATCCATACATGTTAAAGTCGTCATGGTTGAAAAATACAGGGATAGACTAAAAAATAAGCACACACATAAACAAGCCAATCTTGAAAGGAGTTGCAAACCATTACCACTTGCCAGTAGAATTACATGGCTTTGTCCATGGAGTAACTAGGAGTCAGATTTTCTAAGGAGACTTTATCTGGTATTACAGTTCGGCACTGTCAGATATCTATAATTGGCTGCATTAGTGAAATGGTATACCTGCCCCACTGATAGCTAGTGGTATCTTTGTTCCCTATGCATTCAAAGGGATGGCTTAGGTTTGCATATACAGGGAGATTACTCCCAAGCTCTTCTGTTTCTGCTAAGCAGAAAATTGTTGATCCTTTTAGAACAAAGGTAACAGTTGAGAATCAGAGCTGGTCAAAGAAGAGAACATTTTACTCTGAGTAAAGGTTTAAATCCATTACAAACTTTATAAAGCCCAGGAAAATAAGTAGGAGAGTTCAGGAATCTGTTTATCTCTAAGGTAAACAAACCTACACTGAAAACTGTGTAATTTTAATCTATATTTTATTGTATATTGCTAAAGCTTAATACTTTGACCCTGTATTTAAGCTCTGTAATTGCGTGTTTTATTTAACTTGGACTTTCTTTTTTAACATTTTAACATGAAATGTAAATACATAGTAAAATGAATTAAATTTGTTATTATACAGTAGAACCTCCAAATATTTTAAATATACTAATAAACAATAGAACCAAATAATACTTTTTTACAGCAAAATTGCCTCTAAATTAGAAACAGAGCAGCAACTCTTTGTGATCTGCCCATAAGATTTTTCTGTGGAAAGATTCTTTTAAATTGCGAGCTGTGATGTGAACAGCTTTGTATATTTTATTTCTTTTGCTGTTGGATGTTTTGCATGTGATTAAGTTAAAAGGGATTTTTGCATTCCTACTTTTCTGTTTTTTAAACAAAGGTTGATTTTATTTATCTTTTTGTAAGATTGGCCTGCCTCCCAAGGGGAAAGGGAGAAGAAAGATGATTCCATTTATCCATGCTTAAAAAGCAGGGGGATAGGCAGAAACACCACAGAGTTTATTTCTTTGTTTCTTATGTTTATTTTGCCATATTGATGATAAAAACCTTCTCTCCCTCATACTGTTTTCCAGAAAATAAGACCTCCACAGATAATAAGCCCAAGATAATAAGCTTCAGAGCGCATGTGCTAAAATAAGCCATCTCCCGAAAATATTGCAGCACAGCACCAGCCATGAGGTGACCACGCTCGCCACCTCCTGCACCTCAAAAATAAGACCTCCCTGAAAATAATGCCAGGTGCTTATTTCGGGGGTCAAAAGAAAATAAGACCCTATCTTATTTTCAGGGAAACACAGTAAGCAGGAATAAGGAGTAGAAAGCCAGGTGACATGCTCCCCAGAAGATAGGGGGTAGCAAAGCTAAGGTGTGTGGACCCAAAAGACTTTGAAGAGAGGTTTGAGACCTTAAGTCTTTTTCTTATATACTAGCATAGTGATGGCAAACCTTTTGGGCTCAGTGTATGAAAAATTCAGAAACCGTCTATCTTAACTGCTGGTGTCACCCCGGTTTTTTTCTTGTTTCCATATGGGTTTGTTTTCTATGCCATTTCTATTAATTACTCTCTTTTATTTTTATATTTATCCTTGTTTTAAAATGTTTTAGTAGTTGGTAAACTGCCCTGAGTGGGGCCATCTAAAATTTATTATTGTTGTTGTTGTTGTTGTTGTTGTTGTTGTTGTTGTATTCATTAAACATGAAACTCAGCCAACTGAACATTCAAAAATGCATTACAAATACCAGTGACTGGTGCTAATGATTGATACGATTTGCTGCCAGCATCCTAGGTATCAACCAAGTACCTTCTTAAAATATAAGATGTTTTGAGTAGCACAGTTTTTTGCAGTTCCGCTGGTGTTATTGCAGGAAGCTGCAATTTGTTGATGTATCTTGTAAAATTCTTGGACATGGTGCCAAGTGCCCCGATGACAGTGGGTATCACTGTTACATGCTTCATCCATAGCTGTGCAGTTTCGATGGCCAGGTCGCGATATTTCATTATTTTTTCTAGTTCTTTTTCTTCAACTCTGGAATCTCCAGGAACAGCGATATCAATAAACTGTACACTTTGGCCCTCTACAACCGTAATATCTGGTGTGTTGTGCACCAAATGACGATCTGTTTGTATTCTAAAGTCCCACAAGATCTTCACCTTCTCATTTTCGATACCTTTTTCCACTTTATGTTCCCATGACTTTCTGGATACAGATAAATCATATTTTTTACATAATGACCAGTGGATTAATTTAGCAACTCCGTTATGTCTAGCTTTGTTGTTATTATTATTATAACAGACGGGTAGAAATAAATGCAGTTTTGTTTATTCCAGCAAACTGACATTGAGAGGTTTCCCAGTTCTGTAACTGGTTAATTTTATTAACACTTGTAATCATTGATAGCCTTAATTGCTTTGTTACAATGTTAAATTGGGAGATTTACTAAAAATAGCATCATGCATTTTAATGAGTTTTGAGTTATGCACATTTATATAATTTAGATTGTCACTTTTTATATTGCTTTGTATAATACAATTGAAATATCCTTCTTATTTTAAAAAAAAAACCCTCACTGCATTATAGATTTTTTACAAGCGCAGGCTTGCAGATAGAATGTGGTGGTGGGGAGACTCACAACAATCAAACATTGAAGAGTAGAAAATAGTCTCTTTGTGCAGAAACTCTGCTCTAAATTGACAGCTAAGGTTTGAAAAGAGAGAGCTGGAAAATGTATACAATTTTGAAGTGTGGCAGTCTGAATAAAGAGCAATCTAACTGCTCATATTCATTGGGTTGATTTCCCCACAAGGACAACTCCCCTTTATGGACAGCTTCTTGATTTAGTATAGTGTGAGCACATAATTTATAGTTGTATTAAAGATATAATTCAAAAGGCTTAACTAACAATGAGGTCAGAGAGCCTCAATATATCTATAAATGCCTCCTTAAGAAACCAGTTTGACCCTCTCAACTGACTATCACTTGTTAATAATTATTCTTCCTCTGAAATATTTATTTTATCTGCTCCTGAAGGAAACTTTCAGTTTTAATAATATTTGAATGTTGTTTAGTTTGTTTTTATTAAAACAATTTTAAAAAGAAAGATGACGCAGTAAAGCAGGTGGTACCAAAAAGGTAATAAAGATTCTGTTGGTGTGTGGCATCATTTTGCCTATCAGTTTTATTTGATTGTATTTGTATTTTATGTAATTCATCCAGTAGATTTATTTATTAATAAAAAGTGTTTCTGTTTTGTTTTTAGATGCACATGCAAAATCCTTACATAGTTTACTAAAAGTGCAAAATATTGTAGAGTAAACCAAATTAAAAACAGATCTTGAATAAAAGCTGTGTGAAAATCGTTTGTTAAAAGACAGACATTAGGAGGAGTTCATGATTGGGTCAAGCCAAATATTTAAAAAAAACAGTTTAAAAGGTATCAAAAACACATCAGTGTTGTCATTTGGTGCATATTAGACACTTAATCACATTCTCACTTAGCTGCAAATGACAATCTTTCATTGGTTACTAGCTGGAATTAAGCTACAAATTACAGTAAATGGATTGTTCCTGCCGTCCACTCACTCATCTGGCTGGTTACAGTCGGACAGTAGGAGAAAAATAAAGGAGAAGAGTATCTCTGAACTATATAGCCACGGACAATCAGGAAAAAAATAAGTACTATTGAGCCCAGATTTTAATTTAGGTAGCAAAGCCATGTAAAATTTAAGGACTATTAATCTTAGCACTGTAGGTAGGTTTAATGGAGTCCTAGTGGACAACCATTTAAATATGAGCCAGCAGTGTGCAGCAGCTGCCAAAAAAGCCAACACAGTTCTAGGCTGCATCAACAGAGGGATAGAATCAAGATCACGTGAAGTGTTAATACCACTTTATAATGCCTTGGTAAGGCCACACTTGGAATACTGCATTCAGTTCTGGTCGCCACGATGTAAAAAAGATGTGGAGACTCTAGAAAGAGTGCAGAGAAGAGCAACAAAGATGATTAGGGGACTGGAGACTAAAACATATGAAGAACAGTTGCAGGAACTGGGTATGTTTAGCTTAAGAGAAAGAAGGACTAGGGGAGACATGATAGCATTATTCCAATATCTCAGAGGTTGCCACAAAGAAGAGGGAGTCAAACTATTCTCCAAAGCACCTGAGGGTAGAACAAGAAGCAATGGGTGGAAACTAATCAAGGAGAGAAGCAACTTAGAACTGAGGAGAAATTTCCTGACAGTGAGAACAATTAATCAGTGGATCAGCTTGCCTCCAGAAGTTGTGAATGCCCCAACACTGGAAGTCTTTAAGAAGATGTTGGATAGCTATTTGTCTGAAACGGTATAGGGTTTCCTGCCTAGGCAGGGGGTTGGACTAGAAGACCTCCAAGGTCCCTTCCAACTCTACTATTGTATTGTATTGTAATTTATTTAGCTAGTTATTTATACCTTGCCTTTATTATATTTTATGAATAACAACACAAGGCAGCAACTATACTTAATACTCTTTTTATTTTCCCCACAACAATCCTGTGAGATGGGTTGGGCTGAGAAAGCACCACCCAGCTAGCTTTCATGCATGAAGTGAGATTTAAAACTCACGGGCTCTCAGTTTCTAGCCTGGTGCCTTAACCATTAAACTAAACTGGCTCTCTTAGGTTGATAAGGCTGCAAAAATAGAAGCAGAAATAAAAAAGACCCATAGAAGTATTTTCTTTTTATTTGACATCTACGCAAGGTTGCTAGGAGGTGTTGTTCAATGGTTAGGGGTTTTATGCAGATAATACCCAGTTGTGCATTTCTACCCCAGACCAATTGTAAGTTAACCCAAACAAGGCAGAAATTGATTCTCCACCATAACTTTTTTTTATTAAAGTTTTTTTATTTGTCCATTTTCATAACATATAATCACATGTATACTATTACATAACCAACATCATATTGTATTATTAAATGGTTACATAAATTCATCTTACCAACAACTCCCCAAAACCAATTATTGGCTCTTCTGCTCTCCATATACCATATTTGTACCTTATCCATCACTTTCTTCTCCCTCTCTCTCCTCTCCCTCCCTATCTCCTTTCTTCCCTCTGGCACCCTTCTCTTCTCTACTTCCCCTTCCTCTCTCCTTCTCCCACCCTCCCCTTACCACTCCTCATTTCTCTCCTCCTCTACAATAGCAGAGTTGGAATGGACCTTGGAGGTCTTTCTATACCGTCTCAGACAAATAGCTATCCAACATCTTCTTAAAGACTTCCAGTGTTGGAGCATTCACAACTTCTGGAGGCAAGCTGTTCCACTGATTAATTGTTCTAACTGTCAGGAAATTTCTCCTCAGTTCTAAGTTGCTTCTTTCCTTGATTAGTTTCCACCCATTCCTTCTTGTTCTACCCTCTGGTGCCTTGGAAAATAGTTTGACTCCCTTTTCTTTGTGGTAACCCCTGAGATATTGGAACACTGCTATCATGTCTCCCCTAGTCCTTCTTTCTATTAAACTAGACATACCCAGTTCCTGCAACCATTCTTCATATGTTTTAGTCTCCAGTCCCCTAATCATCTTTGTTGCTCTTCTCTGCACTCTTTCTAGAGTCTCCACATCTTTTCTACATCGTGGTGACCAAACCTGAATGCAGTATTCCAAGTGTGGCCTTACCAAGGCATTATAGAGTGGTATTAACACTTCACTTGATCTTGATTCTATCCCTCTGTTTATGCAGCCTAGAACTGTGTTGGCTTTTTTGGCAGCTGCTGCACACTGCTGGCTCATATTTAAATGGTTGTCCACTAGGACTCCAAGATCCCTTTCACAGTTACTACTACTGAGCAAGGTACCACCTCTGCTGTACCTGTGAATTTCATTTTTGTTGCCTAAATGTAGAACCTTACTCTTTTCACCATTGAATTTCATTTTATTAGATAGTGCCCAATGTTCACGTTTGTCAAGATCGTTCTATATCCTTAGCCTATCTTCTGGAGTGTTGGCTATTCCTGCCAGCTTGGTGTCATCTGCAAATTTGATGAGTTCCCCATTTATTCCCTCATCCAAATCATTGATGAAGATGTTGAAGAGTACTGGGCCTAAAACAGAGCCTTGGGGTATTCCACTGCATACCTCCCTCCATGTAGATGCAGTTCCATTGAGGACTACACGTTGAGTGCGGTTGGTCAGCCAGTTATGAATCCATCTGGTGGTGATGCTGTCTAACCCACATTCTTCTACTTTATCTAGTAGTAGGTTATGGTCTACCTTATCAAATGCCTTACTGAAGTCTAAGTAAACTATATCGATTGCATTCCTCTGGTCTACAAACCCATGTTGGCTTTTGGCTATTACTTTGTTTGCTTCTAGGTGTTCGCTGATTCGTTGCGTGATTATCTTTTCCAGAATCTTTCCTGGTATTGAAGTCAGGTCTGTGGTTTCCTGGATCTGTTTTTTTCCCTTTTTTGAAGATGGGAACCACATCATCTGTTTTCCAGTCCTCTGGTAGTTCCCCGGTGCTCCAGGATCTCTGAAAGATATAGTTTAGTGGTTCTGAGATCTCGTCTGCCAGTTCCTTCAGAACCCTGGGGTGTAATCCATCCGGTCCTGGTGATTTGAACTCGTCTAGGGTAGACAGGTACTCACTTACCATTTTCTTCCCTATTTCAACTTGTGTTCCTAATCTGATATTTGTGGTGCTGTTTTTGATAGGTTGGACTGTTTTATCCCTTTGTGTAAAGACAGATGCAAAACATGAGTTAAATAGTTCTGCTTTCTCCTGTTGCTTGTCACCTTCTTGCCACTTTCTCGCAGCAATGGACCAATTGTTTCCTTAACTTTTTTCTTGTTTTTAACATGTTGGAAGAAGCTTTTTTTGTTAATTTTTACTTTTGTGGCAAGCCTTTCTTCATTGTGAGCCTTAGCTTTCCTCACTTCATCTTTACAGGCACGAGCTATTTGCTGATATTCTGCCTTAGTTATGTCCCCCTCCTTCCACTTTTTATACTTACCTTTTTTGTCTTTCAGTTTGTCAGATAGTTCTTTATGCAGCCATGCTGGTTTCTTTGGGGAGCTGTTATTTTTCTTCTTCATTGGTATTGTGCTAGACTGGGCTTTTATAATCTCATTTTTCAAAATTTCCCAAGCTTCTTGAGTTGTTTTCCCCTTGAGGATTCTTATCCATGGAATTTCCCCCAAGGTCTCTCTAAGTTTATTTAAATTAGCTCTCTTAAAGTCTCATACTCTAGTTTCACTTTGTTCTACTACTTGTGTTTGCATAATGTTGAATTCCAATATTGCATGGTCACTTGCCCCCAGGGCTTGTGGCTTCAACGCCTTCTATCATTTCCTCTCTGTTAGTGAGAATTAAGTCCAATATGGCTGATCCCCTTGTTCCCTTCTGTACTTTTTGGGAAACAAAGTTGTCTGCTAGGTTCGTTAGGAACCTGTTGGATCTTCCACTTGGTGCAGAATTTGTTTCCCAGTTGATGTCAGGGTAGTTAAAATCCCCCACTATTATGGTGTGCTTCCTACATACCTTAGTTAGCTGACTAGCAAAAACTTAATCTATTTCCTCTGCTTGGTTGGGTGGCCTGTAGTATAGACCTATGGCAATGTCATTTCCCCCACAACCTTTAATATTGACCCAAATCCCATTCTCAATCCCATTCAAGATAGTTCTCATCATTGTTGTGCTCTATTTCTGTAGAGAGGTAATTATTTCTTATATATAGTGCAATTCCACCTCCTCTTTTATTTGGTCTATTTCTTTTAAATAATTTAAATCCTTCTAGCTGTATGTTCCATTTGTCGGTTTTATCCCACCAAGTTTCTGTAATAGCAACAATATCGTATCTGCCCTCTTTTACTTGAATTTCTAATTCGTCCTGTTTATTCCTCATACTCTGTGCATTGGTGTATAGACATTTGAGTTCATTTTGATTGACCCTGTGTTTACTGTCTACATAACCTGTGTTATGCCTGACTGCCCCTATTTTCTTGCCACTTGTGTGATTCATGCACATGGTATGGCACTCACTATTAAATGCTTGGTTTTGCTTGACAGCGGGAGTGATAATCTTAACCGCACAAACATCTGTGTTACATGCACTGATAACCCTATGAATTTTACATTGCTGGGGACAGAAATGTTCTGTATCAATTAATTCTCTGTCCCCGCTGTTCAGTTTAAATATTTATCCAGAAAATCTGTGAATTTAATGCCAAGTAACTCAATCCCTTTCTTGGATGGGTGCAAACCATCTCTTTTGTACCCTTTTTCATTGGACCAGCTGCAGACATCATGACTATCTGCTTCAATTGCCTTTGGGAAAAACGATGGTGGCCATCTTAGTCTTTTGTTCTACCTTAATGTCCAGATCCAAAATTACAGTTAGTTATACAAATCTTATTTCAAGATTCTGGACCACCTTAAATTCAAACCAGAAGAGAAGCTGGGGCCATCTTGCTGAGCAGAAAAAAAAGGAAGAAGAAGAAGAAAGCAACAAAAAAAAAAATTCCAGTTTGAATTCCGTTATTATTCTGTTGTTATTCTTTCCCTTACCAGGTCCAGTCTCTTGTAGCTGCTCACAATATATCACTTGAAACAGGCTTGCAATCCGCCAGATTTGGGTATTCTTCTTTGGCTCCTACTTTTCAAAGTTCTGATTTATGGCAGTTGGTTAATTAAAACTTCCCGCACAGTGAAAGTTAGGTTATCAGTTAGCAATAAGAAGTAGTACTTTTTTTTTTTTGGAGTTAAGATTTATCAATTGGAAGAAGTTCAAACAGAATAAATCTTTCAAAGTGTTTGGTTTCTTTTCAAATCCAAAACCAAGTTTAAAATTTATATTTAAGTCCGTTTGTCATTTCTCTGCTTTCTCCTTTCTCTCCAAAATTGTTTCAAGTAAATAACTTTTTTGGAGGGGCTGGTGTTTTACCCCTCCATTCTCTCTCTCTCTCTTTCTTTCTTTCTTTCGTGTCCTGATCTGACCATCAATATTATTTATGTTCTTAAGATTTCTTTGCCTTTTCCAGGTTTGATTTATGGCTGTGGGATAGATAAAGTATCTTACCGACCTCTCATCTCTTCCAAACCCTCCTGTTCCTTTTGCTTTGACAAGAAGTTCAGCATCTTGTCCGCCATATTTATAGGCTGTTGCCCCAACTCCGATTCAAAAGACAAATCTTTGACCTTGCGAGGGATCTGTTGCCTCCCCCTGTGTCTGATGAGATGCTGTCTTCTTCGCCCCCTCCACCTCCAGGGGGGGGGGTTTGTCTGGTCCAAACAGACCTCAGAGTTGGTTTTTCAGACAGGGTTCATGTGAGGCTCTTGAGAACCTACACCCCCCACGTCTGTTCAGCTGGAGAACTTCCTGTTGACTCCCCCCACCATATCTTTTGAAGGAGTTTTACTTACCAAGAAGCTGGTTATCTGTAGTCCAAAAATTCTCCTGGACTCAGCTCCTGCTGAAGACCAAATTAATGCTGTGGCCAGAAGAGACTTTTGCCTAGCTTTGGTTGGTGTATACAAATTCCAGTTTCTAGAAGCGGAGGTATGATGGTTAGTCACCCGTGCCCTTGTCATCCTCCTAAAGCAGGTTTTGCTATCACGTCTCTCTTTAGTATAATCTTAATATACGCATTTCCTCTAAAAATCCAAACACTAAGTAAACATAAATGAACAATGCAAACAATACAATTACATTGTGCGGAAGAGGACTTCTTGTACTAATGTATAATTGAAAGGTTCTCCATAGCTGCCCACAATTGTCTGCATTTCCTAAAAGTGAGGTGCACCTCACATTTTGGGAAATGCAGCTAAAGGAACATGCCAAACATGAGGCTAATCCAGAGGATGTAGAATGTAGCTGCCTAACAGATATCCCAGTATTGTCATAGCATTAATTGTCTATTTGTTTAGAGGTGCTAGTAACAATTAGTTCTTTATGGCTGACTGTCTAGATTTATGCACATCTGTTGCTCCATGTAGAGTCTGCCCACTCTAACATGATGGGCCAGTGGAGTTCCATCCCCTATAACAGCGATGGCTAACCTTTTTTTCCTCGGGTGCCAACAGCATGCGAGCGAGTGCTGTTGTGTGTGCTCACATGCCCACACCCATAATGCAATGCTTCTCCCACATGCCGCATCTCCTGCACATCCGTGTGTGACACCCCCGCCATGCTCCTCACATCCCACATGCATGCGCGCATGACCCCCACCCCTGTTCTCACCTTGCGGATGCGTGTGCAACATGCCCCCCTTTTGGCCTCAGATCTCAAAATAGCGCTGAGGGGGGGAAAGCCTCATATCTCAAAACAGCATTGAGAGGGGGGGGGAAACCTCCTTCTCAGCGCTGTTTTGCGATGGGAGGCTTCTAAAAACAGGCTGTTAAAACGGCTGTTTTGTGGAGAGAGGACTTTGTCCTTCTCAGCACTTTTTTTGCGATGGGAGGCTTCTAAAAACAGGCTGTTAAAACAGTGCTGTTTTGCAGAGGGAGGACTTTCCCCTTCTCAGCGCTGTTTTGCGATGGAGAATTCTCAAAATGGGACGCTCCCATTCCTTTGTTCCCCTCAATCCGTCTCTTTCTCTCTCTGCCCCCCTCCCCACCCCCATGGTTCAGCGTGAAGAACTGGGAGGAACCGTGCAGAGGAAAAGGAGGAGGAAGGGAGATACTCCCTCTAAATACTGACCACCTCTGCCTTTTTGGGAAAAGGGGGCGATCCCAGGAGGGGAAAGGAGAGGGCGGGTCCTTGGTGAAGCTCTATCCCCTATTCCCCCCATTCCAGTTAAGCCAGCCTTTCTAACTTCATTTGGGATCTTCTAACATAGGATCTTCCTTTACTCTACTCGTCCCCTTTGCTGGCACTTTCGTAACTTCTCTTTGTTGGGTGGGCGATTGGGCGTGGGGGACTCCATGCGCAAATCCTGCAACCCACAGCCCACGTGAATTGATGTTCTCTGCCCTGTATTGATGGGGAGGAGAGGAGATGGTGGGGGGAAGAGAGAAAGGAGGGAGGGAGGAAGGCATCTTGGCAAAAATCTTTTATGCCTCTCTCCTTTTGTTGGATTTATATTAATTGTCCTTTCTCATCCTCTAAAGAATGCCTTCCTTCCACCCCCTCAGGAGAAACGGCTGTGGAGAATCAGGGGTAGCCAAGAGGAGGAGATGAAAAGTCTTACACGCTGTCCTGAAGTCTCCGGAGGGAGAAAAACAGCCGAACATGTAAACAGGAAGTTTGTTCCCAAACTTCCAGTTTGCGCATTGGGTTGTTTTTCGCCCTCCAGGGGCTTCAGGAAAGTCTCCAGAAGGCGAAAAACAGCCAAAAATGAAAGCCAAAATCAGCTGGCCAGCGCACGCATGCGCGCTGGAGCTGACAGGGCAACATCTCGCGTGCCCTAAGAAATGGCTCCGCGTGCCAGCTGTGGCATGCGTGTCATAGGTTCGCCATCACGGCCCTATAAGGTATGTTGAGAAGGACCTTGAAAGAGAGCATTCTTTGCCAGTGCTCCTCTCCTATGGTACTAGCTGCCTCCAGTATCCTTAAGATGAAATGTTGGTGGAAATTGGATGATTAGGCAGTCAGTTGAGAGAATTGAGATGCTGAGGTTGTAGATACTTGGCCTGTGAGTACAGAATGATTGATGATGGCTGCTAAAGCTTCTGCTTGTTTTCAATTTTTGATATTATGTATGTATGTTTTATATGGTTATGCACGTAGTCCTCAACCTATGACCACAATGGAACCCAACATTTCTGTTGCTAAGTAAGACATTTGTTAAGTGAATTTTGCCCCATTTTACAACATTTCTTGCCACAGTTGTTAAGTGAATCATTACAGGTGTTAAGTTGGTAACATGGTTGTTAAGTGAATCCAGCTTCCCTATTGACTTTGCTTGTCAGAAGTTGGCAAAAGGGGATCACATGACCTAGAATACTGCAATCATCATAAATATGAATCAGTTGCTAAGCATCTGAATTTTGATCATGTGACTGGGAAACGGCAATGGTTGCAAGTGGAAAAATGGTCATCAGTGCCGTTGTAACTTTGAATGGTCAAAGACTACCTGTATATGGTAAATTACTTTTCTAAGCTGCTTAGATTCTTTTTGTTTGAAGTGGTATAAAGTACTTGTAGACAGACAGACAAGTCTTATCCAATCTAATCCCTCAATTTAGCTATCGAGCTTTTTTCAGCTAAAGATTAGATAAAATGCTTAATAATAATATTTTTTGAATATACGAACTAAGTTTCACTTTGCCATGTCTAACTTAGTAAGTCAATTTAGACATTATCTGAAATCATGCTAAGAAGTTTAACTATTACTTCTATAAAATATAAATTGAGAAATCAGAGTTTAAAATTGGCAAACCAGGATCTGAAATTACAGTGTAGATAACATTGGTACATTGGGGTTTTCAATAAGGGTGGAGATAGCATCCATGTATGGGTTGACACTGTCCATACCCTGATTGGACTGAGTCTGATTACTAATTAATTAGCGAGCCTTATAACCCCCTCCTGGTTCGGCTCCACCCAATTTTTCCGACTCAGTCCACTCTGGGACGGTCGGGTTATCCAACCTTTTCCTCTGATAATTGTGAGTTTGAACTTTCGACAACAAGTGGCCTGGCTACTGCAGCTGAAAGTTGGGCCCATGAGTACTTCTGGCCGGACCATTCAAGGTCCATAGTTCATAGCCAAAGGGCTTCGGCCCACAGACTTGTGTGTGTCCTGAATATCTCCTACCCCTGTGACTCTTGTCACATTGTGACTGTCTCCTGAAGGGGAAAAGGAGCGGGCGTTTGATTGCTGGCCTGGATCGAAGCCTCCCTGCAGGGCTTCTCCTTCCAGCCGCGGCTCGCTAAGGGAGCCTGTCATCTCCCCACCACACGTGCCTTCTCCCATTGCCCGGACGTACGCGTGGGAGCGCCCCGCTAATTCCTGAGTGCCGGAGAGGTCGGGCACGAAATGGGAATCGCCAATGGGATTTGAGCACCCCTGGGCAAGCCGCCAAGGACCGCAAGACTCCGGTCAGCCCAGCCAGGCCCGGATCTCCACAAAAAGAGCACGAATGCCATTTTGGCTGTGGGCGGAGCCCAGATCAAGTTGTGGCCACCATTTTAAGTGTTCCGATCGGGCTGATTACCTCAATGGCTGACAGCAGCGGACAAGGCCTCATGGCGGGCGCTGTCAGAAGCAATTCTGAGACCGATCCGGGCCTCCTCATGCTGGGGCAAGTGGTGCCCTCCCCTCCCTCACACTCGTCACCTCATGGCCCCTCAGGAGGAAAGGCGTCCAGCAAGACCTCCTCCTCTTCATCTACTAAGGGGTCCAAGACCAAGAAGACATCCAAGTCAAGTTCCAAGACCTCTCATAGGGAGGAGTCGGAGCCTACACAGCAATGCCCAGATCATTTATTCCCCCCCCCTCCCCAGCGGGCCACCCTATCTCCTTGCCACCTTTGCAACTGGAGATCAGCCAGGGCCCTTTTAGCCCGATGCTTCCTATAGATACCTCTGGGCTTTGGGGCAGCGCAATATCCAGACTGCAGAGCAAGCCAGCAGAGGCCACCTTTACCCCGACTGCGGCCAGCCTTAGGCCTGAAGGGCAATGGACCACCACGCCAGCAGTCTATCCAATGCCTGCTATCCCACCAATGGCTTCAGACATCCAAGACTTCCTCGCCAAGGCCATCAGACAGGGCATTGTGGCGGGCCTCCAGGAGAGATCCCAGGGGGCACAGTCGAGGGGCGCCCAAGCTACGCCAACAGCAGGGCACCTACAGAGCCACTTGCTCACCTTCCTCTGGCCGAACGTATCCGCAACCCTTTTCCCGTGTCGGAAGAAGGGGAGATCAGAGATGCTGACCTCTCAGGCGAGGACGAACCAGGTCCTGAGAAGCCCACGTGCGCACGCCTCTTCCCCTCCGCTCTGTTCAAGCCGTTGTTGATTAAGGCCAAAGCATCATCAGATGTCGAAATTCCAGCAGTCACCACTGCTGTCCAGGTGCAACCTCCATCGGCCAAGGTACTGTTTACAGAGCATAAGATGGAGGCTGATACCATACCAGCGTCTCAGTTATTCATCCACACAGTGCAGAGGTAGTGGGCAACACCAGCATCTGGTCCGGCTCCTTCTGCTAACGACAGAAGGTTCTACAACGTTGCTGAGGCCCTCGACAAATCCCTCTTGTGGCCCAATGTCGATACCCCTATCGCAGTGCTGCATTCCAATACCACACTGCCCAGGGCACAGGAAGACATCCTTGAGCTGGAGGACAGACAGGCTGACCAAGTCCTCCAGCGGGGTCATCAAGCAGCAGCCTGGGCAGTGCGGGACTCCACGGCTGCGTTGTTTTCCCGCTCCAGTCTCTTTTGGCTCCAACAGCTGCAGGAGCACATCCCAGCGGCCGATTCATGAGCCCATCAGGACTTAAACAAAATAGTTGCAGCTGTACAATTCACCGCGGATGCCACACTGAGTGCTACCAGATTCGCATCCAAGACCATGGCCTCTTCGATGGCCACGCGAAGGCTTCTGTGGCTGCGCCAATGGCAGTCTGACGTCAAGCACAAATGGCGCCTGGCGTCGGAACCATATTAAGGGGGAGACCTCTTTGGGGACTCGCTTAATCTGTTATTAGTTGAGGGGTCAGAGCCACGGTCAGGTTCGGTCTGGCCTTGCTGTTCATCTCCCACCCCCCTAGTTTATTCCTTCAGTGCCCAGGTTCTAGTAACCCCCAGAGGAGGTTGTTAATGTGTTCAGTGATTCAACACCTCTTGGACATAGAGGCCATACAAGAAGTCCTTGCTGACCAGGTCCACCAGGGGTTTTATTCCTTGTTATTTGTCATCCCAAAGGCCTTTGGGGGGTGGGGGGTGGAGGGCCATCCTTGATTTAAAACGGTTAAACAAATTCATCAGGTATAGACGTTTTAAGTTGCATTCTTTACATTCAATTTTGGAGGGGATTTGTGAGGGTGATTTTCTTACATCAGTCAATCTTACAGAAGCGTACTTGCACATACCCATTCTGGAGGAACACTGACAGTATTTACATTTTTGTTACACCTCTTACCATTACCAATACACGGCGTTGCCATTTGGCCTTTCTTCTGCCCTCAGAGTTTTTACTAAGGTTATGGCCACTTTGGCAGCCTACTTACTTACGTGCTGGTCAGAGTCCAACTTTACCTTGATGATATCTTGGTCCAGTCGGCCTCGGAGACCAGGGTCAGGGCCAACCCACACCACACTACAAACACTGCGTACCCATGGGTTCTCCATCAACGAGACCAAGAGTCATTTCTCCCCTACCACCAGAATTCTACACATGGGAGCCTGGATCGGTTCGGTGGAGGGTCAGGTCTTTCTGTCTGAAGAACGAGTTAGTAGTCTGAAACAGATGGTGACAGACATAGAGAAGGAATGTAGGCCTATATTGGCCAGCCTCTCTAAGCTATTAGAGAAGATGGTGTCAGCCATCACCATAGTCCCCTGGGCTAGACTTCACACTAGAGACCTCCAGTGGTTTTTACTTCCCTTCCAGAAGAGGAGAATCAGTAACTCCCTAGTGAGGGTGGCTGTGCCTGGGGATGTCCGGCAGGCGCTTAGGTGGTGGAGGTCTTCCGCCATTCTGAAGAGGTGTCACTTTAGGGTGGGTGACAGGGTCACCATTACCACGGACACCAGCCTGTACGGCTGGGGAGCCCACATGAGTTCGCACATCACCCAGGGTCAGTGGTCTCAGGAGGAGGCCACCATGAGTATTAACTGGTTAGAACTTAGGGCTATACGATTGGCTCTGTTAGAAGTTCAGCCCCTCATCTCCAAACAACACGTGCTGATCCTAATGGATAATATCACGGCCAAAGCCCACGTGAATAGGCATGGGGATACCAGGTCTAAGGATCTCATGCTAGAGGCCAGTTCTCTGGGAGCCTGGGCTGAAAAGAACCTCTTGTCCATCACAGCTGAACATATTTCAGGGGTGGATAATGTTAGAGCTGATTGGCTTAGCAGAACCAAGGTAGACCAAGCAGAATGGCAGTTACACCCTTCTCTTTTTCAGGAGATTATGAGACGCTTCGGAATGCCGATCATGGATCTGTTTGCCACCCCTTCCAACACACAGTCCCCAGGTTCCACACAAGATTCCACACACCAGAAGCGGAAGGGGTGGACGTCCTTCGCAGTCCCTGGCCAAGGGGTCTGCTTCATGCTTTTCTATGTACACCCCTCCTACCCATGGTGATCCATAGAGTCATCAGTCTCCAGGCGGAGATCATCCTGATAGCCGCCTACTGGCCATGGCAACCATGGTTCGCTGACCTTCAGACATTGTCATCAGAGTGGCCCTGGAGGATCCCATCGGACCGGATAGCCCTCACCCAGGGGTCGCTGGAGCACCCAGAGGCCCGATGGCTTCAGTAGACCGCCTGGCGGTTGAGCGGCTCGCTCTGAAAGGGGCCGAGTACTTGAACAGAGTCATTAACACGATTCAGGGCCTCCAGGAGGCCATCCACGACACGGATCTACAATGTCACGTGGAAAATATTCTGTACTTGGAGTTCCAGTAATAATATCATTCCAGAGAGTTCCTCCGTTCCCTAGGTGCTGGTGTTCTTGCAGAACGGGCTGGACAGGGGACTGTCACCTAACACCATTAGGTGACAGGTGGCGGCCTTAGGGACCATACTTAGCTGGGGAGGGAGGCAGACCCTTTCTCAACATCCCACTTCACCTCTCTCTTTGAAATTAATTTGAAATTGGCCATGACAGACTTCTGCTTCCATTCTGCTGGCTTAACAACACTGAAGCAACCTAGAACAGTGATGGTGAACCTATGGCACGCGTGCCACAGGTGGCATGCGGAGCCATTTGTCAGGGCACGCGAGGCGCTGCCCTGTCAGTTGGCCAGCGCACATGCGCGTGCTGGCCAGCTGAATTCACCCTTTTTAAAAGCCATTTTTCGCCCTCCCCAGGCTCCAGAGGCTTTATAGGAGCCTGGGGAGGGCGAAAAGAGCCCCCTGGAGGCTTCATGAGCTTCCCTGAAGCCTCCGGAGCGCAAAAAACTGGTACTACGGGCAAACTGGAAGTTCAGGAATGGACTTCCTGTTTGCTCGGAGGGTCGTTTTGACTGCTCCGGAGGCTTCAGGGAAGCCTCTTGAAGGTTCCTGAAGCCTTCGGAGCGCTTCCGGGTGGGTGGGGGAGGCTGTTTTTGCCCTCCCCATGCTCCTATATAGCCTCTGGAGCCTGGGGAGGGCGAAAAAAGCATGCAAAAATGGGGGGGGGGGATCGCGCCTGTAGTGCGTGCATACGCACTGGGGGGGTGTTGTGCATTCCATTATGGGTGCAGCACGCCTGCACACGACCCCCCTGTGCTCCCCCTACTTATGGCACACGAGCCAAAAAAGGTTCGCCATCGCTGACCTAGAGGATTGCTGTTGTTTTAACTTGCCACAAATAAGACTAAGTAGAGAGTAGAGAATGATAGCTCAAAGTGTTTGTTTATTTGATTTTTACTTTATAAGTAACCAAGGTGCTGAATATGCCTAATACTCCTTCCTCCTTTTCTTTTCCTCCACAATAACAACCTTGAGATAAAGAGGTTGATCAAAGTCTAGAATTCATAGTGTCCTGGTTTCTAGATCAACATTGTAATCACTACATCAAACATTAATTAATATATTCATTACCTCTTTCTTTAAATGGAAAGGTATGCACATAAATGTAATGAGAGAATAAGAGAATATTACAGCTTTTGGCTCAGATAACCGTTTTGACTTCTCAAACAAAACATGGATTGTTGATCGGTTTTCTATAGCTACTCAGTGAAAAAGCGTGAAATTACAACTTGGCAAAAGTGTTAAAGCTGTAGGGTTTTTGATTTTAAAAATCTGCAGTAAAATTTATCTTCAATAAATTTACAGAATTTTATGCATTGCATAGTTCTGCATACAGTAAAGAACAAATGATTAGCAAGCATGGAGAATGTAGTTACCAAGAATTCTTGAATGAGATGATTCATAGCCTGCTATCCACAGATGTATTAAGAAAGTCTACTTTGAAATTCTTAATGTGTTGAACAGTTTTGAGGATGTTGTTAGCAGCGTCATCCAGTTATTCTGGATGACACTGTGTACTGACCTTTTCTCTATATGCTACTTGATTAATTACTTTTTCATTGTCCCAATAACTGAAAATAAAATAGAGAATCACTTGTATTGGTAGATTAGGAGCTTTGGGTATTCTAAGGGAAATACTAGTTGACTATTTCACACCTCCTCCTTTTGCCCTGGGAAGATGTTTATCTACTTTGCACTTCTCTTTGACACCTCTGAAGATAAAGTGCAAGGCTATTTGCTTCCTTGTTTTTATTGTTACTTTCGTTGCACGTGGGGTGGTGAAGAGATTTTTGAAACTGCAGAAACTGCAGAAGCTAATGGCAGGATAGTTCTTGTTTAGGTTATAATTCACAGGGAATTTCACCTGATCTCAGAAGTTTACCTTTCATATATTGGGATAATGCTGTGCTATGTTACAGTTTGTATATTTGTCTGCAAGATTGATGTAGCTTCTTTCTCTCATATATTTCAAAGAGACAACCTGGAACTTGGACACTGAAGTAGAAGAATCAAGACACACTTTTCACATCTTACTTATTAGCAACCTTGCAATTAGGAGCCATGCTTCTTCAATTCCAGTAATATTAAACCAATATAGATTAAACTTTCAGTTATTTGGGGATTGGTTGTTTATATCAGTAAACCGTAACTGTTATAATTGAGCTGGTACCCAATCAGCTACATAACTGATTAAAATATGTATGTAAACCTGAATAAAAATGCTTAGGAAAAATAAAGGTCATTAAAAGAACATAGAAGTTCATATATGAGAAGAATCTTGGAAAATGACAAAGCATCTGTTTTTGTAGAATACAAAACTCTTTTTGTAGTTTTGCATTAGTACTTTAGAGAGGCTTTAAACTACTCCCATAGAAACTACTCCCATAGAGTTTTCATTATTTCTCTTTACTGCAGAATTCTGTGCTGTATTCCGTTTTGTTCTGGAAGGTCATCTAAGATTTAGAAGCAGCTTTTCAAAGGAAGGGGCTGCTGGCCAATGAGATCAGTGAAAATTGGTTACCCTACCTTAAACATAACCTGTTTTTCCCTCTGGTAGCACAAAGTCAAAATTACGTGGAATCTATTAGGGTTTTTTTCTGCTAAATTGGTTAAGTAATTGGCTGTCAGTGAAATTTGGGATTTATTTGAAAACATTTTGATGCTTATTTAAACATTAGATGATTATTTTCAGGCTGTTTATTCTAAAGACAGATATATTCTTCTGCTTCATAATTCAAAGAATTATTTTTTTCCCTTTATACAGGTGAACGTCTATGTGCTGGGAAAAACATTTCTTCTATTGGCCCGAGAGCTCTGCATAAATGCTCCAGCTATAGGTATTTTTAAATAAGAGTTGGCTTTTGATATGTAGTTACAATGTATCATCATCTCATGGCAACTTTTCAAAAATACTTACATGGGTTGTTTAACTGGTATTTAAAGATACTTCAGAATTAAGACTGGAGGAATCTAGAAATGAAAGCTGTCTATGTAAGCTCAGGGTTTACCTTAAAACTGAAACTGAAGTAAAGCTGATTACTTCTATTATCTGTGTGACTTCTTCCAGTTATATCCATCTTTTGAAGTAACTGTAACAAAACATATATTTGAACTAACATTCAACAGAAATAAAATGATGGTAATAAGTGCTTTGGACTTAATGGCAAATGATACTTCAGAGCATGCAGAGGCATGAACATGGAACAAAGCCCAAATATAGAATATTGCACTTGCCAACAGCTGCTTAAACAAAATTTATTCTTTCCCAGGATTATATGTGATGAGGACTTACAATATTAAAAGTAGAAAAGGAAAGTGAATGAATAATAAAGAGCTTGATTACTTTAGAGGGATTTGAGGCATGTCTCCTTGAAGTTTGAGATTTGAGGTCTGTCTCCTTAAAAAGGGTAATGCTGCTTTTGCAATTTTGCAAAATCCAAAACATGATCCTTTCTACATCATGAGTTGTGGACAGTAATTATAATAGTGATGTTATATATACCACTGACTCTGTGACCTGGTTCATGCTTAGACATACTATACTGTTAGTTTTTCTAAGCTATTCATTATAACTTAGACTTGTAAGCAAACCAGATCATTATTTGTTTTGAAAAAGATGATTTAAAAAAAATGATTTTTTGTAAGAGCTCTATAGAGAGTTTAAATGCACAAAGAACATTTCTATGACAAAAGAAATGTGCTTGTGCTGCTTTTGCATAAAACAGAGAAATGCCCAACCATTGTCTTAGTATATTGTCTCTAGTCTGTGGTACTAATCCCTATAAAAATATTCTTAACAGCTTTGATGTATCAACAGTGGTAACAGCATTATGCCATGATGTCAGAAATGAACTGAATATTTTAATTAAGTCATTACTGGGAAAGTGGCGTGATGTTAGAAAATGTCAAAATTTACTGCTAACAAAAAGTAGACATTCTGAATAATTTATATACCATTTTAGAGTGTCTAAAGCACTTTGTGTATATTATCTGAGTAATCTTAAAACAGACCATTATTCTTAAAAAAGTGGCTTGCCTATGACCATATGGAGCGGTAATGGTAGAGAAGACATTTGAACCAGGGATGTTTTGACTAATGCTCCTAGCAACAGTGCTGGCAAACTATGCTAGATGTTTCCCTAAATTAGCTTGTTGTGCATGCTGGTTAGATGATTATGCTGTTGGTTTCACATAGTAGGATATGTATTTAGGATATAATTCAGAGATGCTTTTTCAGTCTAATTACTTAAGACTATAGCTGTGTAAGGGGACCTTATAACTGTTATCAGGAATTTTAAATTTTCAGAGATGGATCACAGACAATTATCATATTGATATCATACATTTTAATATATGAATTTAGCACAATATTGAGATTGAAAAGGTATTTGCTTTTATCTCATAATTTTAGAATGATGCTTATTAAAAAGGTTACATGAGGAACTATATCGGACATTATATATACCCATATTTCTGTTAAATATTTGTGAAGTTTCCTCCTATAGTAGAAATGTGTCATGGAAAACTAATCCTGAATCCCCTTGGTTACATAGCTGATAAGCTCCTTTAAATCTTGGCAGATACCACTTTTCTGATTTACCCTAATTCATATATTGCCCAGTTAAGTGCCTGTGGTTTGATGAGCATACGTCTCCATTGCTGGATGAATAGGAGTGGAAAGGACACTTAAGTAAACCTCATTTTGTAGAGCGCAGTAGCTGCAAGATAACACTTTGTGATAGTTTTGTTGCATGCCTCTTGGGCTGTCTCTATAGTTACATATACAGATGGCTGACAATTTCCTCCTGGGGATTATTAAATTATAAAGACTAAATTAAACAGCTTGATCCTCAGTTTACTTTCTCAGAAGTAAATGCCATGGTATTCAAAGTAGATTCCTGTAGTATTCTGACGTTGAAAATCTAAATGAATGTGCTTATTACATTTCATTACATGATCTGTGACAAATCAATTTGGACACATGGAACCCAGTAGTGAAAAATGTTTTGTGAGAGGAAATAGCTGCCTGCCCGTAGTTATTAGCATAGGACTAAAATTTTGAAAACACTTTCAGGCCTGTTTCCACACAATATGGTTAAATAAATCAAACAAGGGTCTGGTAGCTATATTGATACAAAGTTTGATCAGTGTGTGCTGGGTAGATTAATCATGACCTATGAATACAGCCAGTGAAGTGGCTTTTGTTGGTTAAGAGGAAAACACTGCATAACAATTTTATTGTACTATAGATTCTGTTGTTGTGTTACAGAATTCTGAAATTTTAGATGTTCCTTTTCGTTGTACATATTTTTAAAACGAGAAATTCATCTCCTGGGAAATTATATTTATTTTACTCATTATGTTTTAGGGACATAAATTTCCACTAATGTTATATAAAAATAAACGTTTGTTCTGTAGTGCAATCTTAGTTTCAGATATGTCTTCAGTCTTAGTAAGAGGGTTTGCTTACATAAATAGATGTGGAATTATAACACCTTATGTTTCATCTTAAAAAAAAAGTGTTACTATTTCTGCATATATTGATGTGGTTCAAGTACCAGAGGATTAATAATGAGCAAAGCACATAAGGATTTAGGACAAGTAAAAATGTTTTATATTCAACAGGTTCTCAAACTGCTCTACTTTATAACATTCTAGTTGAGTCAGTCTCAGCCGTTAGTTGTCTATATACAAAATAAATGCACATCATGTGCAATTTTTTAAAACATTTCTTGCTCTGCATACTGCAGTTTAATAATTAAGTCAAATAAGCTTATGAATAAATAAAATAAGATTAAATTCAAGAGCATTCTTTCACTTAGTTTCATAGCCTGATGGTAAATAGATAAGTAAGTACTATAATACTCTGACCTGCTCTGCAGTCTTTCAGTCAGATCAGAGTATCTATTAATATGTAGAACAGCCCTGGAATACAATCTAAGTGAAATGCATCATGCGTAGAAAATGAGTTCAGGTATTTGTCCTCCTTGCACTCCTGTGCCATTGGTGCTGTCTGAGGAACACTGGAATTGGAATGTCACTTTTCCACACTGTACTTCAGTCATTCCCTCTTGTCCAAAATAGCTGAGTTCATTGCCATCTAGAATGGCACTTACATTGTAAAAGGTATCTTGCTCAACTTGCACAGGATGCTCAAACCATACTGAGAAAGTGTTACTAGATCCATCGGATGTAAACTTTGTCAGATTCTGGGCAAGTACAATGCCTAACCTCTTCAGTTCAATTTTGACGCTGTATTCAGCTTTTCCACAACTTGATCCGTAGAGTCCCAGGCCTGCTATAAATATCCTTTTATCTACCGCAAACTGGATACTGTCACATCGTCCCCGGTACCTCCATTGATTGCTGCGATATGCAGATGATTGAAATCGATGGCACCTTTGAGGTACAAGTCCTTTCCGCTTTGTTAGTGGAAATTCTAATTTCGGTTTATTTGCAGCAGTATACCACAAGAAAATATTATGTCTTTCCTCAAGGGTCAGGATGTCAGACTGAGCAGCCCCATTGGCAAACTCTTCCAAAGTCATGGTTGGAATCCGAACCAAGTATAAAGCTTTCCCTAATACATTCCTCTTGTTCCTTGGCGTAATTGGCAGCCCTTGTCGCTTGCATTCAGCCTCAGCCCAGTTCAGAACTGCCTCGAACACCACAACCTCCTTGGTGTTTAGTGCTTCCCGCATCACAATGATCTCTAGCGTCTGTTGATCTATTTCACAGAAGCCCTCTGATTTCAGTGCCATTTCAGCTTGAGCATCAATGACTTCCCAGCAGCGTTGTGTCAGCTCTGGTTCCTCAAAGAGCCTGCTCTGAGACAGCAGAACGCAAGCATTCTTGGCCTCTAAGCTAGTCTCCAGAAAATTGACGCAAGCTTTTGCTAAGGCTGGGACAATGTATTTCTTGGCCGCGTACAGAGTAGCAAGCACAGTGTCTGCTTCCAGCTCGATTTCATCACTATACATGTACCTATGGACATAAAAAGATTTCCTTTTTAAAAAAGAAAAATACACAACTCTTAGTTATAGCTTTCAACATTTTTTTTGATGATTTTAAACTTTTACATTCATGTTCCCTAAATTTTTGGTTTAAAAAGTCATGCAATTGGTAACTTGTCTTAATTACTACTTACTTTAATAAGATTAGGAAAGCAGCAGGTTCTACATCTGGTATATGGATTTCAGACTTGACCTCTGCAAGATCTCCATAAAACATTGCGTAGAAGACCGAACTACCCACTGCCAGTACATACTGCATTAAAAATTATAAATTCAAAATCAGGGATTGGTAGGCAGAGAATCAAATACATTAATTTTCCTATCTCCCACTTAGCTATAATGGTTTAGATCAGAATATATCAGCACATTTTTTAAAAAAACCTCTTTTGGATCCCTCCCCTCCCTACTGTGGCTCAACCGTAGATTAACTGCAAGGAAATATATAGCAATAGCACTTAGACTTACATAGCACTTCACAGTGCTTTATAGCCCTCTCTAAGCGGTTAACAGAGTCAGCATATTGCCCCCAACAATGTGGGTCCTCATTTTACCAACCTTGGAAAGATGGAAGGCTGAGTCAACCTTGAAACCCGAACTGCTGATATTCTGATATTTCTAGGCAATTGCTTTGTTGCATTTGTGCAACAATGTCCTCACTTGAGTTAAAAGGACAAGGGAACAAGCATCTTTTAATACACAATTCATCTACATGGCACAAATAGAAAAAGATCCCACCAACCTTGTGAGCAGGAACTTTCTTTGCTGCCCCCACTGGGCCCACAATGAAATGCACGTCAGCCATAAGTTCACTGTTGAACATCAATGCGTTTCTGTATAGATTTACAAAACGGAACCATAATTAACCCCATACCTCTACCCTCGCCATCCCATACTCTTTCTTCTTCCCCACTCCCAATCAATTCAGGCTACCCCTTCCCCTCTTTTTGGAACTGTTTCAATCATGACTGCAACAGTTCTTTTCTGTGTTGGCTTGTGACAAGTAGCACCAAGTAGCAACGTTAAGAAAATTGCTCCACTGACTACGGCAGTTTCCTTGGTAGTGCCACAGAAATAGTTTGTTAACTGAGAGGTCTTCCAAGATGTTTTGGGCTACCTAGATAGTCTACTGCCCTGGTGTTCCCTGAAGGGTAGTCCGAATAGTAATGAGGTTATCCCGGCTTAGCTTCTGAGCCTAGGCATGATCAGCTCCCCACTTACTGAGCAAGACACGACCAACCTCCAATTTCTGGAAACCCTTCAACTCCCCAGGAGCACAAGAGGTACCCCTTGGTTATCCCAGACAGGTGAATTC